>NC_080169.1:54205931-54505931 GCF_950295315.1 Erinaceus europaeus | reverse complement strand
TTTTTCCCCCCTTTTGTTGCCCTTGTTGTAGCTTCGTTGTGGTTATTATTATTGCCCTTGTTGACGCAATTCGTTGTTGGATAGGACAGAGAGAAATGGAGAGAGGAGGGGAAGACAGAGAAGGGGAGAGAAAGATAGACACCTGCAGACCTGCTTCACCGCCTGTGAAGCGACTCCCCTGCAGGTGGGGAGCCGGGGGCTCAAACCGGGATCCTTACGCCAGTCCCTGCGCTTTGCGCCACATGCGCTTAACCCACTGCGCCACCGCCCGACCCCCGAGTGTAACTTTTAACTTATTACTTTACTTTTAATTATTTGACAGGACAGAGAGAAACTGAGAAGGGAAGGGGGACATTGAGAGGGAAAGGAAGAAAGCGCTGTTCCACCATTTATGAAGCTTCTTCCCCCCCTGTAGGTGGGGAATGGGGGCTTGAGCCCAGGTCCTTGTGCATGTGCACTCAACCAGGTGTGTAACAGTCCAGCTCAAGAATGTAAACTCCGGGGCTGGGAGGTGGCACACCTGGTTAAGCACACACATTAGAGTGTGTAAGGACCCAGGTTCCCGCTTGCAGGGGGAAGATTCACAAGTGGTAAAGCACTGATGCTGGTCTCTCTCTGACCCGCATCTCAATTTTTCTGTTTCTAACCCCTCCAAAAATGAATGCAACATTTTAAACAAATAGGATTTTCTCCAATCATATTGACTAATTTTAGAAAAACATTGCTTCAGTGAAACTGACATGCATTACTGCTGCTAGATAAACACAGTATAATATTTACAAAATACAATTTGGCAACAGATTTCAAATATGTTAAAAAATGTATTGCGGGGAGTAGGGCAACAAAAGGGAACAAATATTTTTTAAAAAATTATTGCATGGGGAGTCAGACGGTGGTGCAGTCAGTTAACCACAGGTGGCGCAAAGTGCAAGGACAGGCATAAGGATCCCTGTTTGAGCCCCCAGCTCCCAACCTGCAGGGGAGTCACCTCACTGGCGGTGAAACAGGTCTGCAGGTGTCTTATCTTTCTCTCCCCCTATCTTCCCCTCCTCTCTCCATTTCTCTCTGTCCTAACAATGACGACATCAATAACAACAATAATTACTACAACAACAAAGAAAAAAAAGAACAAGGGCAACAAAAGGGAAAATAAATAATTTTAAAAAATTAAAAAGGATAAAAAAGGAGTTTTTTTAATCCAATCCCATGTGTATTAAGGTTTAAGTTAATTATACTTCTAGCCTCTCCCATTATCTTTTCTTTTTTAACTGAGTGAGAGAGCAGAGTAACTTTTCTCCATTTCTTCATGTGGTGCTGGGGATCACACGTGCTGGAGAAGCAGAGCATTACTCTGGCATATGTGATGCCAGGGACTGAACTCAGGACCTTATGCTTTAGAGTAAAATGCTTTATCCACGGTGCAGCCCCCTGGACTACAGGAAACATGAGTTTAAAATGCTATTTTTAGACCTGATGAACTTATTAGATGTATAGAGAAGAATGCACCCAAAAGCAACAGAATATACATGTTGCTCCATCACACACGGAACAGTTTTTCAAGGGGAGACCATATGGTGGGACACAAAAAAGCTTTCAGTGAATTTTAGATACTGGCAAACATCTTTTCCAATGATAACTGTAATGAAGCTAGAAACCAGTTACAAGAAGGTAACTGGACAGACACCTATTATGGAGAGATGACAGGTTATGTGTCAACAACTGTACAACTACAAACCCTTCAATAAAGTGTAAAAAAAATAGAAAGAAATCAAGTATGTGGAGATTCAACATCAGATGCTACTACAATTACTGGGTCAACAGAGGTGTAAAACATACTTGGAGCCTATGGGAACACTGGATTTAGGAGTGGAAAAGAAAGTATAATACAGGGAGTTGGATGGTAGCACACTGGGTTAAGCGCCAGTGTTGCAAAGTGCAAGGACCGGCATAAGGACCCAGTTCGAGCCCCTGGCTCCCCACCTGCAGGGGAGTTGCTTCACAAGCCGTGAAGCAGGTCTGCAGGTGTTTATCTTTGTCTTTCTCTCCTCTCTCCATTTCTCTCTGTCCTTTCCAACAACAACATCAATAAAAACAACAAAGGTAACAAAAGGGAATAAATATTTTAAAAAGTATAATATGATGTAATATCATGTAGTGTATATATATTTCTAATAAACAAACAAACCTGGAGCCAAATGAAAATGATACAATATATGGGATGCAGCAAAAGCAGTCCTAAGATGGAAGTAACAACACAGGCTAACTCAACAAAAAAAGAGGAACTTCAAAACAGTTAAAGGAATTATAAATATAACAAAGCCCAAAGCAATAGAAGAAAGGGAACAATATAACAGTGGAACTAAGACAATAAAAAATTCAGTAAAATTTAAACTGACAGACTTTTACTTAGTCTCACTGAAATTAAAGAGAAAAGGTTCAAAATAAAACATGAAAGAGAAGTTTTGAATACAAGGGATCATAAAAGAATACTATGCATATGCTAAGAAGCTGGACAACATAGAAAAAAATGAATACTTTTCTAGAGTCAATAATTCTTCTAAGACTGACTCCAATGGTCTGGGAAGTGGCGCGGTGGATAAAGCATTGGACTCTCAACCATGAGGTCCTGAGTTCAATCCCCAGCAGCACATGTGCCAGAGTGGTATCTGGTTCTTTCTCTCTCTGTGTATCTTTCTCATGAATAAATAAACAAATTCTTTAAAAAAATTTTTTTAAAAAGACTGACTCCGAAGAAATAGAAAATCTGATTACGTCAATCACCAATACAGCTATTAAAACAGTAAGTATATAACTTGTGACAAAATTTCTGGTCCAGAATACTTCACTCGCAAATTCTACTAGGCATTCTAATATCTATCTTTCTCAAAAGTTCTTCCAAAGAAAATTAAAAAGTAGAAAATACTCTCTAACTTATTTTAAAAGACCAAATTACTCTGGTGCTAAAACAAACAAAAAAGACAATACAAAAGAACTTGGGAGTTGGGCAGTAGCGCAGCGGGTTAAGTGCACGTGGCGCAAAGCACAAGGACCGGCCTAAGGATCCTGGTTTGAGCCCCCGGCTCCCCAGCTAGAGGGGAGTCGCTTTATAGGCGGTTAAGCAGGTCTGCAGGTGTCTATCTTTCTCTCTCCCCCTCTGTCTTCCCCTCCTCTCTCCATTTCTCTCTGTCCTATCCAACAACAATGACATCAATAACAACAACAACTATAACACTAAAACAACAAGGGCAACAAAAGGGAATAAATAAAGAAATATTAAAAAAAAAAAAGAACTTAACAGGCCAATATTTCTGGTTTAGATATGGAAAATCCATGATAAAATGAACTATTTTGTTAGTAACTTTTTAAAAAAATATTTATTTTATGTATTTATTCCTTTTTGTTGCCCTTATTGTTTTATTGCTGTAGTTATTATTGTTACTGATGTCATTGTTGATGGATAGGACAGACAGAAATGGAGAGAGGAGGGGAAGACAAACAGGGGGAGAGAAAGACAGACACCTGCAGACCTGCTTCACTGCCTGTGAAGCAACTCCCCTGCAGGTGGGGAGCCGGGGGCTCGAACCAGGATCCTTACGCCAGTCCTTGCGCTTTGCACTGCCTGTGCTTAACCCACTGCACTACCGCTTGACTCCCTAACTTTTTTTTTTAAACCACAGCATTAATTTATGGTGGTGTGGGTGACTGAACCTGGGACCTTAGAGCCTCAGACATGAGACTCTCTTTGCATAGCCATTATGCTATCTACCCTGACCTGTTAATAATACTCAAATACAAAAATGTATCATGAAAGATCACATAACAAAATCATGTGGAATTTAATCCAAGGATGATTCAACATCTATCAATGAACAAGATGACACCATAGTAAGAAAATAGAAGATAACAAAATTTAGTTAGTACCAGAAATATCTTTGCATCTAAAAGTCTTCTCTATATGGCAAGCAAATATCTAATTATCAAATACTCGCTTTTCTCACTTTGCTGTTCATTATCTTTCCCCCTTTCCCCTTTGAAGCAAGTTTCATGACTTTATGGGGCTCCCATATGTATCTAATTTGCTTCTGTTCTCATAATGTCTAGTGTTAATAATTATTAATTATTAAATAATTATTAAATTAATTTTTAAAAAGAGTTACGGGATTCGGGTGGGTTAAGCACAGGTGGTGCAAAGCGCACCCAACTGCTGTTGGACACGGGTTGCTTCCAGGTTTTGGCTATTACAAATTGTGCTGCTATGAATATAATCTATTTGGATGAGTGTGTTTGATTCTTTAGGATATATGCCCAGGAGAGGAATTGCTGGAGAAACTTTTATTATTTTTTTAAGTTTATTTATTTGTTATGAGAGAGAAGAGGAGGCCGAGAGAGGGCTAGAGCACTGCCCAGCGCAGGCATAAAGATGGTGCAAGGGACTGAACATGTGACCTCTGGGACCTCAGGCATACAAACTTGTGCTCTCATAAGTTAATCTATTTCCCTGGCCCAAACAATTCTTTTTATTTATTCATTCGTTCATTCATTCATTCATTCAATCCCTTTTTTTGCCCTTGTTATTGTTTTTTTAATCTTTTTTAAATATTTATTTATTCCCTTTTGTTGCCCTTGTTGTTTTATTGTTGTAGTTATTGATGTTGTCGTTGTTGGATAGGACAGAAAGAAATGGAGAGAGAAAGGGAAGACACAGAGGGAGAGAAAGACAGACACTTGCAGACCTGCTTCACTGCCTGTGAAGCAACTCCCCTGCAGGTGAGGAGCCGGGAGTTTGAACAGGGATTCTTTTGCCAGTCCTTGTGCTTTGTACCACGTGAGCTTATCCCCCTGCGCTACCGCCCGACTCCCAGCCCTTGTTTTTTATTGTTTTAGTTAATTATTGTTGTTGTTGATGTTGTTGTTGTTGGATAGGACAGAGAGAAACAGAGAAAGGAGGGGAAGACAGTGAGGGGTGAGAAAGATAGGCACCTGCAGACCTGCTTCACCGCTGTGAAGTGACCCCCTGCAGGTGGGGAGCCGGGGTCTCGAACTGGGATCTTTATGCTGGTCCTTGCACTTTGTGCACTTAACCCACTGAGCTTCCACCCGACCCCCAGGACTTGAGTTTGATCAGTCGATCACACATTACTGTATGCAAGGACTGTGTTCAAGCTTGTGGTCTCTTCTGAAGTGGGGAAGCTTCGCAAGCTATGTACTGCTACAGGCGCCACGTGTGCTTAACCCACTGTGCTACCACCTGACCTCCCCAAACAATTCTTAATTGGCTTTTAAAATTCAAAATATCACTTGAGTTTTCTTGACTTTTTTAAATCTTTATTTATTTATTGGATAGAGGCAGCCAGAAATTGAGAGGAAGGGGGAGATGGGAGATGCATGAGAGAGACCTGCAGCACTATTTCACCTCTCGTGAAGGTTTCCCCTTGCAGGTGGAGACCAAGGGTTCAAACTCTGGTCCTTGCGCATTGTAACACGTGTGGTCAACCAGTTGCGCCACTGCCTGGTCCCACATTTGAGATTTATTAAACAAAAAAAAAAAAAAAAAAAAAAAAACTGAAAGGTGAAGAGCCATCACCTACAGAAATACCAGTACTTATAAATCAGAATGTGTACTTACAACTCAGCAAAATTCTTCCAGTCATCTTCACTAATGGATGGTCTTGTATGACTAAGTGCAGTCATTAAATGAGACTGACTAATAGTCAAACTGGGTTTGATTGGTCCTGGTTGGTTAAGGGAGTCATCCTCCTTAAATAGAGAGAAAATGACAAAAAGTTAACTTTAGTATATGATGAGAAAAAGCAACTATCCAAGTGTTATTTCTTTATATTATTTTTTTCAGTCAACTATACAATCCTTTCAAGACTTCTAACTGACTGAAAGTCATGAAGCATAATAACCACTTTACTGATCAATGTGTTTCAACCCATCTTTTATAAGTATAGCCCATTTATAAACCAAATGTTAAAATAAAGAAAAAAAACCAAATGTTAAAATAAAGAAAAAATATACATGTAAGGTTTTACAATTATAACTATGGGAAGGGGCTGGCATACTCCACTTTGGCTCCGGTATCTGCTTTTGATAATATTGATATCTGCCCTTAGTTGATCTCTCCGTTCTTGTGTAAGTTCTTGGTAACCATCTTGTGACGCAGTTCTGCACAGTGGAGGTTGTGGAAACAACTGTTCTTTCCCAGGAACTACAGGTAAATCTTGAGTCATGGAGCTTTGTGCAGACAGGCACTGAGAACTCTGCAAGGTTAAGAATAATGAGAAAAGGAAGAAAAGAGGGAGAGAAAGAGGAGGAAAAAGAGGAGAAAAGGCATATGTATTTTTCAAAGATAAAAATTTAAGCAAGACAATAACATGGACTATATTGTAAATCATTAACCGCCCCCAATACAATTATATGTAAGAAAGATAATAACATGGATAAGATAACATTTTAATTAGCCATAATTAGTTTAAATATCATCATTTTTTTTAAAGTTCATTTATGGCGATATTAGAGAACTACTACAAAGTAAAACTTGCTGTGACACAGGCTTCTTTAATGCTTTTTTAAAATTTTTATTTATTTTTCCTTTTGTTGCCCTTGTTGTTTTTATTGTTGTCGTTATTATTGTTGTCGTCGTTGTTAGATAGGACAGAGAGAAATGGAGAGAGGAGGGGAAGACAGAGAGGGGGAGAGAAAGACACCTGCAGACCTGCTTCACCACCTGTGAAGCGACTCACCTGCAGGTGGGGGGCTGGGGGCTCCAACCGGGATCCTTACACTGGTTCTTGCACTTGGCGCCACGTGCACTTAACCTGCTGTGCTATAGCCCAACTCCCCTCTTTAATGCTTTTTTATAAAAATCTTCCACACTAATGTGTTCCACACATTAATCCAAATGAGTCTTATTCTTTTTTAAATTTTTTAAGTATTTATTTATTCCCTTTTGTTGCCCTTTTTTTTTATTGTTGTAGTTATTATTGTTGTTGTTGGATAGGACAGACAGAAATGGAGAGAAGAGGGGAGATAGAGAGGAGGAGAGAAAGATAGATAGAAACCTGCAGACCTGCTTCACCACTTCTTTTTTTTAAATTTATTTATTTATTCCTTTTTGTTGTTCTTGTTGCTTTATTGTTGTAATTATTATTGTTGTCTGTCTTCATTGTTGGATAGAACAGAGAGAAATGGAGAGAGGAGGGGAAGACAGGGGGAGAGAAAGATAGACACCTGCAGATCTGCTTCACCGCCTGTGAAGCGACTCCCCTGCAGGTGGGGAGACGGGGGTTCGAACCGGGATCCTTCCACTGGTCCTTGCGCTTTGCGCCACGTGCGCTTAAGCCGCTGCACTACTGTCTGACTCCCACTTCACCACTTCTGAAGCGACTTCCCTGCAGGTGGGGAGCTGGGGACTCGAACAGGGATTCTTACAGGGGTCCTTGCATTTTGTGCCATGAGTCTTATTCTTAAGCTTTTAGCAACTAAGATTATACTGTGGTTCTGGGACATTTCTAAGTAAGTTAAGAAACAGAATTAATGATCAGAACTAAAACAGTTAATTAATAATTTGTATTCTGGGAATACAAATGGGTGACTTAATTAAAAAAAGATGGGGGGTAGATAGCATAATGGTTATGCAAAGACACTCTCATGCCTGAGGCTCCAAAGTCCCAGGTTCAATCCTCCACACCACCAGAAGCCAGAGCTGAGCAGTGCTCTAGTAAAAAAAAAAAAAAAGTATTATCTATTTATTGTATAGAGGCAACCAGAGATTGAGAAAGACGGGGATGATGGAGAGGGAGAGAGACAGACACCTGCAACACTGCTTTACCACTGGCAAAGCTTTCCCTCTGCAGGTAGGGACTGGGGCTAGAACCTGGGTCCTTGCACAGTGTAAAATGTGCGCTCAACCAGGTGCACCACTACCCGGCCCTGGTGACTAAAATCTAATTTAAGTGGCCTGGGAGGTGGCACAGTTGATGAGGCACTGGGCTTTGAAGTATGATGAGGTTCAGAGTTTAGTCTCTGGCATTGCACCATTGCATGTATTACAGTGATGTTCTGGTTCTCTTCTCCCAACCCCATTTATAATAAAACTTGTTTTCATCATGATTTAACAGCAACAACAACCACAAAAAAAGTAAATTAACAATGAGCTTCTGCAAATTTGGGGGTGTATACATTTTGAATTCTATTTTAATTAAGTAGAAAAGTAATGTTACTGCCTACATTTAATCTAGGCATTTTTTGTTGAAGCATTGCTACTACTGCTACTTTTCCCCTAAACTTGCAGTTTACACTAAAACTATTACAAGCAGATGGCATTCTATTATCTAGTATTATTAATATTTTACCAAACTTCTCATATCTTCAGCAGATCTATGGAAATATAATTTGTTAAGTTTAAAATGAATTTGTCACTAAAGACATTCCCTTCACTAATGAAAGGAGATACACCTGAAAGAGAACAAGGATAGTAATGAATCAAGGTTACTTTGGCTCCCTCTGGTGGCTTGCTGTCTTCTACTTCTTACCACGAAATGCAAATAGGACTAGAGTAAGAAAAAAGACTATTTTACTAAGGAACCAATCATCCAGAAAGAACAAGTGGGCTGGAAAAGGTGTTAAATCAATATCCAACTTCTATTTTTTTTAAATATTTATTTATTCCCTTTGTTGCCGTTGTTGTTTTATTGTTTTGTTTTTTTTTATTTAAGAAAGGATTAATTAACAAAACCATAGGGTAGGAGGGGTACAACTCCACACAATTCCCACCACCCAATCTCCATATCCCTCCCCCTCCCCCGATAGCTTTCCCATTCTCTATCCCTCTGGGAGCATGGACCCAGGGTCATTGAGGGTTGCAGAAGGTAGAAATATCCAACTTCTACTACAGTGCATTTTAATATTGCAGAACTGTACAATGGCTACTGTATAAGATACCATATCAGAGGAGGTTCCATTTCCAAGTTCTGATTCGTAGGAGCTTCCAAAGTAGAGTCGGTACATATTAAATCTTGATTCATCTGGGAACAGCTCAGACATCTCCAGAGAAACAAGGGACTGCTCTAAGCCACATTCTCCATCTCCAGCTGAATCATCAGAACCACTACTGTGGTTTAGAAAAACCATTGAGGACAGACTTAAATCACTATCAGAGCTGAAACTTCCATCCTGAAACACAAAGACAATAAATTGCTGTTTTTTTTAAAATTTTTAAAAAATTTATTCCCTTTTGTTGCCCTTGTTTTATTGTTGCAGTTATTATTGTTGTTGTCGTTGTTGGATAGGACAGAAAGAAATGGAGAGAGGAGGGGAAGACAGAGAGGGGGAGAGAAAGGTAGACACCTGCAGACCTGCTTCACCGCCTGTGAAGGGACTCCCCTGCAGGTGGGGAGCCGGGGTTCGAACCGGGATCCTTATGCCGGTCCTTGTCCTTTGCGCCACCTGCGCTTAGCCCGACTCCCACAAAGACAATAAATTGTAGAGCTTTAAATAGTATGCACACAATGCAGACTGGAGATCAGGCACCACAGCTTTGGAGGAAGCTCCAGCGCTATGGTTTATTTTTCTCTATTTCTGTCTTATCTGGGGGGAGGAGGAAAGGGAGCCAGCCTGGAACAGTGAATCCCTGGCAATGACTGGGGGAAAAAAAAAAAGCTCAGGGTGGTAGTAGCGCAGCAGGTTAAGCACACGTGGTACAAAGCACAAGGGCCAGCATTAAGGATCCCGGTTCGAGCCCTAGCTCCCCACCCTGCAGGGGAGTCGCTTTACAGGTGGTGAAGCAGGTCTGCGGTGTCTTCCCCCCCCCCCCCCCCCCCCCGTCTTCCCTTCCTCTCTCCACTTCTCTCTGTCTTATCTAATAATGACGACATCAATAACAACAACAATAGTAACTACAACAACAATAAAAAACAAGGGCAACAAAAGGGAAAATAAATAAATAACACAGAAAAACATTCTAACTGATCTATACAAACATCTCAAGGAATTTTTCACAAATGCTCTTATTAACTAGTGAGTCTGAAGCATAGAATAAATAGTAACTATAAAAATAAAGAGAAGTGGGGGAGTCGGGCTGTAGCGCAGCGGGTTAAGCGCAGGTGGCGCTAAGCACAAGGACCCGCAGAAGGATCCTGGTTCAAGCCCTGGCTCCCCACCTGCAGGGGTGTCGCTTCATAAGCGGTGAAACAGGTCTGCAGGTGTCTATCTTTCTCTCCCTCTCTCTGTCTTCCCCCTCCCCTCTCCATTTTTCTCTGTCCTATCCAACAACAATGACAACAATAATAACTACAACAATAAAACAACAAGGGCAACAAAAGGGAATAAATAAATAAAATTTAAAAAATAAATAAAAAAAATAAAGAGAAGTGGAATGGTAAGATTTGCAACTCCACATCCCCTCCCCAAAGTCTATCAAAGCTACTGAATATGATTCAGATCTCAATTTTATTTTTTTAATATTTTATTTATTTACTCACTTTTGTTGCCCTTGTTGTTTTATTGTTGTAGTTATTGTTGTTGTTGTAGTTGTTAGATTTTCAGAGAGAAATGGAAAGAGGAGGGGAAGGCAGAGGTGGGGAAAGACAGACACCTGCAGACCTGCTTCACTGCTTGTGAAGCGACTCCCCTGCAGGTGGGGAGCCGGGCGCTCAAACTGGGATCCTTACACCGGTCCTTGCACTTTGCGCAACGTGCAGTTAACCCACTGCACTACTACCCGACTCCCCTCAATTTTATTTTTACCTTTTCACTTATATCTATTCTGAAGTAATGAGTCAGTCATTTTACAGAGTGATTTATCATTAAAGGTGCATCACAAATACCTTTCCTGGTAGTGAAAGATGGGGGGTGACAATAATGGAATGCCCAAGTAAATAACAAATATTTGATAGTACATAACTTAGAAACTTTAGACTCTGAAAGAATCTCCAACAAAATGTAAGAGGTGGAGAAGTACACAGAAAAAAAATCATCAAAAATTTGTTAATACCTAAAATTGACATCCTAGCTTTTATCCACCCTAGAATCCCAACTCCAATCTGCTCTATTTCTACTCTTTGGTTACTGTTTATTAAACATTTTGTCCTACTTAATGTCTTACTGCCTTTCAACCACCAACTTGCAGATGCTACTGTGATTCCATCCTGACTTCCCTGGGCAGATGGTCTCACCAGTGTGTCCTGGAACCTCACCTCTACAGAGCCTTATCCCACTAGGGAAAGACAGAGACAAGCTGGGGGTATGGATCAACCTGCCAATAGCCATGTTCAGTGGAGAAGCAATTACAGAAGTCAGAACTCCTTTTTTCTGTACCTCCCCCAAAATGTTGGTTCATACTCCCAGTGGGGGGGAAGATAGGGGAAGATAACCAGAGGGTTCTAAACCCCAGATCCACCAGGACCTAAAACATTTGCCACCAGGAATCTGTTTTTATACTATCACTGAAAGGGAAGCAAATCTGGAAAACAACAGAGGAAATTAGACACTGTTTCACTTATCTAAGAGAGAAGAGGAAAAAGGAAGGACACTCAGAAGTAGTAATAGGTATAGGTGTGACTTAGAAGGGAAGTGAAGGCAGGAATGTAGATGTGAATAAAAATGGGGGAAAAATAGATAGATTAGACAGACAGCTAGACAGGCAGAGATATATAGTCAATTCATACCTGTGACCTTGGTAGAACTATTGCAGTTTTTGCTAGAGCGGGGTGGGGACACAGAACTCAGGTGTTGGGAATGGTGTGGAATTATACTCCTATTATCTGATAAATTTGTAAATCACTATTAAATCACTAGTAACACTGTATGTAAAGGCCTTAATAATGTTATATTTATTTGCTGCAATATAAAGACTGATCATAAGGTTGAAGGACAGAGAGTACAAGATAAGCCTAGGACATCTGGTACTGAAAAGCAAGAAAGTGATCAGAGAATGCAGGGCATTTATCAAAAGCACACAGAAGCCATCCATCCAAAAGACTAGATGAGATCTGGGATGACTTGAGCTTTAATATATAAGTAGCTTTATTTCTTTAAAGCACAATGCAACTAAAAACAACAGTATCTTTTGTTTATATTATCTAATTTGTTTGCCCTATTTTAAATAATAGCTTTTCCTTTTCACACATACATTTTGGTATATCAAAGAAATAGATACCAAACTCTTTTTTTGTTTTGCCTTTAAAAAAGGATTTCTGACTGAGGTGTTAATGGTTTACAGTATATTCACTGACACATGGGTGCAGTTTCTTTAAGCACCAGGACTCCCCCTCCCCCCAGCTCTCTTCCACTCCTTCCTCCCCCATGTTCCCCATAGGGCTTTTTTTTTTTTTTTTTGCCTCCAGGGTTATCACTGGGGCTTGGTGTCTACAGTATGAATCCACTGCTCCTGGAGGCCATTTTTTCCCTTTTGTTGCCCTTGTTGTTATTTTTGTTATTGTTGCCACTGCTATTGGTGTTGGGTAGGACAGCGAGAAATGGAGAGAGGAGGGGAAGACAGAGAGGAAGAGAGAAAGACAGACACCTGCAGACCTGCTTCACCGCCTGTGAAGCGACTCCCCTGCAGGTGGGGAGCTGGGGGCTCGAACAGGGATCCTTGAGGTGGTCCTTGTGCTTTGTGCACTTAACCTGCTGCACTACCACCTGGACCCCTATAGTCTTTTACTTTGATGCAATACACCTCACCAAACTTTTTTTTAAGTTAAATCAATTCTATTATTTATTTATTTAGGATAGAGACAGGAAAAAAAATTGAGGGGGGTCACCCTTCTGCACCCCACAATGACCCTGGGTCCATACTCCCAAAGGGATAAAGAATAGGAAAGCTGGGGAGTCGGGCAGTAGCGCAGTGAGTTAAGCGCAGGTGGCACAAAGCGCAGGGACCGGCGTAAGGATCCCGGTTCGAGCCCCTGGCTCCCCACCTGCAGGGGAGTCGCTTCACAGGTGGTGAAGCAGGTCTGCAGGTGTCTGTCTTTCTCTCCCCCTCTCTGTCTTCCCCTCTTCTCTACATTTCTCTCTGTCCTATCCAACAATGAAGACATCAATAACTACAACAATAAAACAACAAGGGCAACAAAAGAGAATAAATAAATATAAAAAAATTTAAAAAAAAAAATTAGGAAAGCCATCAAGGAAGGGGATGGGATACTGAGTTCTGGTGGTGGGAATTATGTGGAATTGTACCCCTCTTATCCTATGGTCTTGTCAATATTTCCATTTTATAAATAAAAATTAAGAAAAGAAAAAGTGTACCCCCCCAAAAAAAAGCCTGAGGGAGGGGGAAAGAGAGAGAGAGGAAGAAAGAGAGAAAGAGAGGCACTTGGAGCTGTGTCTCCATTTGTGAAGCTTCTCCCATGCACCGTAGGAATTGGGTTCTTGAACCCAGATCCTTGGGCATGGTAACGTGCGTTCTACCAGGTGTGCCATTGCCAGCCACAGTCAAACTTAAAATTACAAATTCTTTGCAAAGCAAATACTCCTCAACTACCACCATACCTATTTGGTTAAAGGTAAAATTCCATAATATAGTTGTTTAAAAAAAAGGAATTTCTTAAAGTTAATATTTTGACATTGAATTGGTCTTATCACTATAAACCACCACAGTAGGCAACCCCTTCTATAACGTACTGGGAATCCATAGGACAGCTGTCTTCCATGTAAAGCCTCTAACTGGGCATTGTAAAGTAAAGCTTTCAGATCAGCTCCTGTAAAGGAGTCGGTTATTGATGCCACATGCTGAAGATCAACATCATCTGCCAGAGGCAGAGAGTCACTGAGAACTTTTAGAATTTCAAGACGTGATATCTGAAGGTGGAAAAAAAAACAGATGGATTGAACAAAACAAAAAATAAAGGAGTATCTTAAATAGTGTATCATGTGACTTTTCATAAATTTTTATGTCTAATAAGCTTTACAAATAAGTTAAGACATGTACCACTGGCCTTATCTATGTCCTTTGTTACTTTTTCTCTAACAGCAGGAACATAGGGGAAAAAATAAAGGAGTCAAATGTTTGTAACTATTCGGTTAAAATCATTCCTTATTCAGACAGGACTTACTTTCTATATTTGATCAGGTATACCAGAAAATGTTTCATAAGGAAAATTAAAACAATTTAACATGTGACACATTTATATAAGTTATATGTTTGATTACTCATTTCTCTGTTTTTTCACTAATTTTTTTTTATTAGTTTCCAAATGTGGGAATAAGAACTGGAACATAAAATTTCTATCTTTATATAGCCCGCACAGATACTTGATCCTGGATCAGTCTTCTGTCAAGGTAATAAGGTATATGACTTTACAGGATAAGAATTTCTTCTTCCCCCAATGGTCAACACTGAACGATTATAAGGTTTTTAGACTTGCATGGAAATAGGCCAAAGAGAGGCTCTGAGCCAAATTTAGAATCTTTTCATGCTATGAGCAAATAGTGACTAAGGTCTTTGCCTAAGAAACCTGGTCTTCTTAGGACAATTGCTATTACCTGGCAGGAGTAAAGTTCACATGGAAAGAGTGTAGCATTTGTTGGGATTTGGACTCTAAATATGAAATTGTCACCTGATCAGGAGGAGGACAGTATACACATTTATCTAGCCGGCCAGGCCTAAGCAGGGCAGGGTCAATCAAGTCAGGACGACTAGTAGCAGCCAATACATATACACCTAGGGGAAGGAATAAAATATTACTTACTAAATTTAGTGAAATTCTGTTATAACAATATATGTCTGTTTTTTTTTTTTTTTTTTTTTCAGTTATTACCCTGTAAGCCTTCTACTCCATCCAACTGAGTCAGCAACTGGTTAACTACTCGGTCAGTAACTCCTGTGTTATCATGGCCTCGTCGGGGAGCAATGGATTCAAATTCGTCAAAGAAAAGAATACAGGGTTTTGCAGCCTGTGCTCTAGGAGAAGCAAGCATTGCATATTTCAATCAGGCTTCTTAGTATGCACAATAATTTATATATATTGGGTTGCCAGAAAAAGTCATGACGTATTTTTCTGTGTTCTTCTATGCAAACCATATGTACACATACCCACATATAAATACTTATGTATTTACAACACTTTTTTTTTTTTTTTTGTATAAAGACAGCGAAGAATTAAGAGGAAAAGAGAGGGGCCAGGTGGTGGTGCACCTGGTTGAGTGCACATGCTACCAGCACAAGGACCCAGGGTCACACCCTTACTGAGTCCCCACGTACAAGGGGAAAACTTCATGAGTGGTGAAGCAGTGCTGCAGGTGTCTCTCTTTCCCTCTCTCTCTCCCTTCCTTCTTGATTTCTGACTGTCTCTATTCAACAAAGATAATAACATTAAAAAAGAGAGAATGAAAGAGAAATAACACTTGCAATATTATTTCACTGCTTGTGACCAGGGCTTAAATCCAGGTCCTTGCACACTGTAATGTATGAACTCAGCCAGCTGTGCCACCCACCACCCAGCCTACAACAAATTCCTAAAGGCAAAAAATACATAATCATTCCTTTTTTCAGTAAACTGGGTTATGGAGAGGTCAAGTTTTTTGTCTCACAAAACTTGAACCTGAGTCTTTATGCCTGTGTGCTACCACCCTGTCCTAAAACTACATTTAGATATTTAAATACAGAAATGTTTAGAATTTTAAAAATCTCCTAGTAAAGTGAACCTTTTCTCAATATGTGTTGACTATATGTTTTTCTGGTAATGCTCTATTTGTTGAATTAAAATAGATATATACAAGAATTCATTTTAGCCAGGGAGACAGCAACATTGGTATCAAGACATTTTCTTTTTTTCTTTATTGAGGGGATTAATGGTTTATAGTCAACAGTAAAATACAGTAGTTTGTACGTATGTAACATTTCTCAACTTCTGTCAAGACATATTTTCACGTCCAAGGCACCAAAAGTCCCAAGTTCAATTCCTGGCACTACCATAAGCCAGACTTGCTCAGTGCTCTGGTATAAAATAGATCAATTAATAATAAAATTCATTGTAATATTAATATTTAAAATGCATATATATGGAGGCCCAGGTACAGGTAGTACAGTAGGGAAAGCCCTGAATCTGCAAGCATGAGGTCCCAATATCGATCCTCAGTCCTGCATATGCCAGAGTGATGCTTGTGCCTCTCTAGTTCCTGTCTATCATGAAGTAAATAAATCTTTAAAAAAATGCATAGTCATGCATATGTTATATATATACACACACACATATGTATATATAATTTTAGAATTGAAAAGTCACTTTTGATTTAAAAACTCATTATAACCCATCACAGTTAAATCTTTTTCTTCTTAAATATTAACATCTGGACTCATGTATTTTTATAGATGCAGTAACAGTCATTCTCTCCTTCAGTTAAGTTGGTCATATTGAATCTTAACTTATATAAATTAATTTAGGCTGCAAGGTGGCACAGAGGAAAGGACACTGGGCCCTTAGGCATGAGGTCTTGAATTCAATTCTCAGCAACACATGCGCTCTGGTCTTCCATACCCTTAATAAGTTAAAAAACAAACAAACAAACAAACAAAAATAAAAACCTCATCTTTAAAAAGAGAATAAAAAAACAGTTCATTTGGATAGTCTGTTTGTTCGGTCATGAGCATGGCCCAGGTTTGAGCCTGACCCCGGGGGGTATCAGTGCCACTGTGTCTTTCTATCTCTGTCTCTATCTATCTGGAAAAGTCAGTCTGCAGCACTAAACACTAGTGACTACAAAAAGATAATTTAGAATAACTATGTATTTCTTAAAAGCTAGGCTCTATTTTGAGACGCCTTTGAACAACCACTTATGATTCCACTCTATTTATGGTTCTATTGTAAATAGAAAACCAAGGAATTTCCAAAACTTTAGTATTAAAACGGTTTCTACTTATGTAGTTGGTAGAGGCCCGGCAGTGGGTGCACCCGGCTGAGCACACAGGTTACCACAATCAAGGATCTGGTTTCAAGCCCCTGGTCCCCACCTGCAGGGGGTAAGCTTCAGGAGTGATAAAGAATTGCTACAGTTGTCTTTCTTTCTTTCCTCCTCTCTACCTCCCTTTCCCCTCTCAATTTTTCACTGCTTCTACCCAAAACAAATAAACATAATGGTTATGCAAAGAGACTTTCATGCTTGAGGCTCTCAAGTCCCAGGTTCAATCCCCCACACCACCATAAGCCAGAGCTGAGCAGTGCCCTGGTGTTAAAAAAAAAACAAAAACAAGGAGGTATTTGGTGAAACAGAAAATTTTTGTACTTTAGAATATCAACAATTTGTGGTCCAGGAGGTGGCGCAATCGCAGTGATAAAAACTTTGGACTCTCAAGCATGAGGTCCTGAGTTCGATCCCAGGCAGCACATGTGCCAGAGCGATGTCTAGTTCTTTCTCTCTCCTACTATCTTTCTCATAAATAAATAAAATCTTTAAAAAAAAAAAAGAATATCAACAATTTTTATTAGTCTCAGGTTTCAAGAATCAGCTCTACAAAACCAAAAAAAAAAAAAAAAAAAAGACCACAATGGTGTATTGCACCAAAGTAATGGATTCTGGGGCACTGGGGGTTGTTCAGGTCCTGCAACATGATGGTAGATAAGCACCTAGGTGGGAGTTAAGAGTCTTAAGTGAAAAACTGAGAAATGTTACACATGTACCAAATTACTGTGACTGAACCATTATTCCCTCCAATAAGGGGGAGGGGGAAGCACTGAATGACAAATAATAGTTACTTTAAAAGCATCTATATGGAACCAACCTAGTAAAAATGTCCCGAACAGCTTGTTCACTTGCTCCAATATATTTGCTGAGTAACTCTGGCCCCTATTAGATAAAATAAAGTTAAATCACCATTAAAAATTATTATTTAAAACCAAATTTAAAAATTATTTAAAACCAAATGAAAACTGTATTTAACTAAGTCATATGCAGTTGAGGAAAAAATTTAATATTATTAACTTTAATTAATAATAGTGTTACATAAAGTTCATGTGTGTGAAAATACCATGCCACAACTTCTTTTCAATTATTAAATTATATTTTTATTTATTTTGGATAGAGACAGTGAGAAATTGCGAGGGAAGGGGGAGATACAGAGGTAAAGAGAAATTCATTACTTGTGAAGCATTCACCCTGTAGATACGGAGCAGGGACTTGAATCTAGGTCCTTATGCACTGTAATGTGTGAACTCAGTGAGGTGCACAACCACCCAGCCCCTCATGTCCCAACTTCCATACATGCTGTTGCACTTATCTGTAAGATCTGTTCTCAGAAATTCTCCTAACTCATTGTTTCACGTCATTTAGGACTATCAAAATGCCATATCCCCAGAAAGGCTTTGCTTGCCATACCCATCTGTGACCTGCTCCTATTAATCTGTGCTGTTTGTCTTCCAACTTCCAGCAGTACTCAGTGTCACTCACTGTTAATAGAATGTTAGCTCAAAAAAAGGAAATCTTGTTCACTGCTGACTTCGGTACCAAAAAACTGCTCTGTGTCATTCATATATATATATATATATGAATATATATATATATATATGAATTCATATATATATATTCATATATATATATTCATTCATATATATATATATCATATATATATATTCATATATATTCATTCATATATATATATATTCATATATATATATATATGAATGACTATTTACTTAGTAAAATAGTGAATGGCTTTAAATGGGGGAAGTTCTATCTATCACATAAATCTTTTAAGACCAAAAAAAAAAAAAAAGCATCAGCAGCAATGTAACATGAATCACTTTAATCAGCATCTTCAACTACTGAAACCAATTTATCTGTATAAAAGTTGAAGAATATCTTCTAAAAGTGAACAGAAATTTTTCCCAAAACAAAAATTTACTATAAATAGCAAAGTTAGTAATGAGGATACTCTTTCGTTTACAATGGGGTCTTCTGACAAGACTTGAGCTGGGGAGGCAGTACAGTGGTTAAGCAAAAATACTTTCACTTGTGAGGCTCTGAAGTTCCGGGTTCAACATACTATATAGAACGGTTAAACCAACAAGAAGAAATATTGGAGAAATAAACCAGGACAAGAGTACAGCTAAAAGCCCCCCAAAGGGTGAAGCACAAAATAATGAGGTCAACATCCAAACACTGTTAAGGAAACCGTCACAGGAATAAAGAGAAAGAATTGTCATCAGAAATGCAGAAACAACAAATGAGACTGGAAGAAAACACTAATTATCTCAAGGTTATTAGAGAGCTGAAAGCTGAAATAGTTGAGCTAAGAACGTAACTAGCTGAACAAGCTAAAACAGTATCAGAGCAGGGCAACAAAATAGATGAACTCCAGAAGAAAACAGTAGAGGGGAGAGAGAATAGAATAAATGAGGCTGAAATCAGAATTAGCAAGATCAAGGATGAATTAGAGACAACTGAAAAGGAAGTAAGAGAGCCCAAAAAGAGACTGAGATACTGAAAACAATAACAGACATATGGGATGACTTCAAAAGAAACAATATACGCATTATTGGCTTACCAGAGGAAGAAAGAGAGAGAGGGGAAGAAAGCATTCTACGGGATATAATAGCTGAAAATTTCTCTAGTCTAGACAACATAAAAGACATAAAGGTTCAAGAAGCCTAGAGGGTCCCAAATAGAATTAACCCAGACTTAAAGACACCAAGACACATCATATTTAGAATGGAAAGAAATAAGGATAAAGAAAGGATCATGAAGGCTGCAAGAGAAAAACAAAGAGTCACCTACAGAGGAACACCCATAAGATTAGCAGCTGACATCTCCACAGAAACACTACAGGCCAGAAGAGAATGGCAAGATATCTACCGAGTGCTCAATGAGAAAGGTTTTCAACCAAGACTACTGTATGCTGCTAGACTGTCATTCAGACTAGATGGAGGCATAAAAACATTCTCAGACAAGCAACAGTTGAAAGAATCAACTATCACCAAGCCTGCCCTGAAAGAAGTTCTGAAAGGTCTCCTATAAACAATCAAATCACCATAAATATGCCATATATCAGAGCACTCTAAAAACTACAATAATGGCATTAAAATATCTTTAATCAATAATATCAATAAATGTAAATGACCTGAATTCACCTATTAAAAGGCACAGAGTAGGAAGATGGATCAGAAAATACAACCCAACCATATGTTGTCTGCAGGGATCCAACCTAACTCAACAAGACAAACACAGACTCCAAGTGAAAGAATGGAAAACTATCATACAAGCCAAAGGATCACAAAAAAGGGGCAGGAACAGCTATTCCATATCTGACATGACAGACCTTAGAATAAATAAAATTTTAAAAGATAGGGATGGACATTACTTAGTGTTCAGAGGATCAATCAATCAAGAGGACTTAATGATTATCAACATCTATGTACCCAAGGAGAGGCTGTCTAAATACATCAAACATCTGCTGAAAGAGCTACTACAGCAATATATTAACAGCAACACAGTAATAGTAGGGGACTTAGACATCCCACTTTCTCAACTTGACAGATCATCCAGGCAGAAAATCAATGAAGAAACGAAGAAGCTAAACAAAGAGATATATAAACTAGAACTACTAGACATTTTCAGAGTAAAAATGGTGATTTCACCATTTTCAGCCCATCTTGGATGGAGCTTGAAGAAATCATGTTAAATGAAATAAGTCAGAAATAAAAGGATGAATACGGAATGATCTCAGGCAGAAGGTGAAAAACAAGATCAGAAAACACTAAGCAGAACTTGGCCTAGAGTTGGTGTATTGCACCAAAAGAAAAGACTCTGGGGTGGGTGGGTACAGAGGGGCGGGATTCAGGTCCATGAACAGGATGGCAGAGGACCTAGTGGGGATTGTATTGTTGTGTGGAAAAATGAGAAATGTTATGCATGTACAAACTATTGTATTTACTGTTGACTGTAAAACACTAATCCCCCAATAAAGAAATAAAAAAGAAAATTGCATGGCTTGGAAAAAATATTTAAAAATGCAGTTCAATTTTTTACCTAAATATTTATGCATAATTACATCTATAATGGATGAAAAACTGCCTTTGTACATAGTTGTGGGTTTTTTTTTTTTTCTGTACTACCAGGGAATGCACATGCACAATCACACTGCTAAGCAGCTTCCCTGAGATGATTTTCTCATTTTTTATTTTAGAGTAGTGGGAAAGAGACAGGGATAGAGAGAGACACCACAAGATCACTCTGTCACCCATGGAGTTCCCCATGGTACTATCCAGTGTTCCCATGTGGTTCTAGCACTCCAACCTAGGGCCCTGCAAATGGTGAGATGGATATACTCCTAGATGAACTATCTTCTATACCCTGCAGGCAGATATTTATAGCTGCACATATATGAAAGTCAAAAGGTGATAACAACCCATGTCAATGCTGAATGTATAAACAAATTGTGGCATAATGTACAATGGAATATCATCCAGCCACAAAAGGGATGGAGTGCTGAAATATACCACAATGTGGCTGATCCTTAAAATATTACGCTAACTGAAAGAAGTCAGATATAAAACAGGTGCATTACTGTGGAGCAAAGCACAAGGACCAGCAGAAGGATCCTGGTTCGAGCCCCCAGCTCCCCACCTGCAGGGGAGTCACTTCACAGGCGGTGAAGCAGATGTGCAGGTGTCTATCTTTCTCTCCCCCTCTCTGTCTTCCCCTCCTCTCTCCATTCATCTCTATCCTATCCAACAATGACGACAACAATAATAACTACAACAATGAAACAAGGGCAACAAAAGGGAATAAATAAATATTTAAAAAAAAGTTTTTTTTAAAAAAGAGGTGCATTACATGACATATTTTATAAGAAATACTAAGTTCGGCAAATCTATAGAAACAGAAGCAGAGTAAAGGCTTCAGGAGGGAGAAGCAGAAATGGCATGGAAATGTTTTAAAACCAGAAAGATACGGTAGTTGCATAGTCTTGTAAATGCACTGTTACTGAATTGTGAATTTTAAAAGTTAATTGCGTTATGTAAGTTTTATTTCAATAAAGAAGATAAATGCAA
This sequence comes from Erinaceus europaeus, assembly GCF_950295315.1. Lineage (NCBI taxonomy): Eukaryota > Metazoa > Chordata > Mammalia > Eulipotyphla > Erinaceidae > Erinaceus > Erinaceus europaeus. The sequence continues at coordinate 54,483,939 of NC_080169.1, read as the reverse complement.
AACATACCTTGATACTGATAAAATTCATTCCACTCTCACGTGCAATTACTCCAGCTAGTAAAGTTTTTCCTGTTCCAGGAGGACCATATAACAGGACTCCTGTTCTCTGTCGTATTGGCAAGTTTGCAAACAATTCTGGATACTAAAAAATACAAAATTAGGACAAAAAGCTGAAGTCTAAAATAAGTAAGCACCAGTGTATAGAAAAGGTATTTGGATGATCGTAATTGCTAATTTTATTAATTGTACCGTAAAGTGAAATTATTATGAAAAATATGCAACCTCAAAGGAGCTACCAGTTTTTTTTCCCCAACTGGACCATGAAATATATGCTACACAAAATGCATACAACTGTATTAGAAGTTCTTTCCATTTTTCCCTGTTTTTATCCTTTAAGTACTGTAAAAAAAAAAAAAAAGCATTATATTAAATAAAAACCATTTTTTAAACAAGTGTACTGCTTCTACTTTTATGGTTCAGAGGGAAAATTAAAGAAAGCTATGTATACTCAAATTTATGCAGTTAAAAAAAATAGTAGGGGAGCACGTGTATGACAGCAGTAAAATCTCCCAGGTATCTCAATACTAAATCTAAATACTAAATAACTAAGTACTAAATAAATGAGGATGACTCCGACTCCTCTTCTGCTTCCTTTTTCTTTTTTGCCTTCAGAGTTATCACTGGGGCTTGGTGAGAGCATTACAAATCTACTGCTCCTGGTGGCTATTTTTTCAGGTAGAAATTAAGAGGGGATGGGGAGGCAGTGAGGGGAAGAGAAAGATAGACACCTGCAGACCCGCTTCGTCACTTGCAAAGCTTCACCCTGTAGGTGGGGAGCTGGAGGCTTGAACTGGGATCCTTGCATGGGTCCTTGCACTTCATACTATGTGCACTTAACTGGATGTGAATCTGCCCCTCCCCCACTGCTTCTTAGTTACCTTTTAAATAAACTCACAAAACAAGAAAACCTCTTGAAAAAGCAAGCCAAACACTAGGCTACTACTAGCAATATCCTAGTCTCCTCCATTTCCTAGTTCTATTTTGCTCCACCTGTTGACAAAATTCCAACCTCATTTCTACCTTCATTCTCATCTGAAAAAGATCCAAAGTCAGCATTTATGCTGATAACCTATAAACATCTGGATACTGAATGCCTGATACCATGTAGGATCATGATCTTTCTGGGAAATACTTCCATGCTCATGTTCTCTTAAATAAACGAACTCAAACTTCAGAGTTGCATAAGTTATGTTTCAGGCTCTACTCCACAGTTCCCAGAACTTGCCATCTAATTACATATATGGTGGTTCTTAGTACATTTTACTTCTAGGTATGAGTCACCAATGCACCAATCTTTTATCTATTATACCTCTGACTCAAATATACTACCCTCCTAGATTTTACCTTCTGGTCTGAAGACCAATCTACTTCAGCCCTCTTTAGTCTACTATCTGCTTGGTTTGTGTTCCTTGTTAACTCTGCCTTTTCAAGACTGACATCAAAAGTCTAGAGACCTAGTTTAATCCTCCAGTGTTGTGACCTACCTGACTCTTCCGTCCCTAGCTTATGTCCTGTTACTGTTCAAATTTCAAATGAAAGTTTAATTTGTTCTAACACAATCTGAAACAAGCGAAACACAAGAATTATGAAATTCACAAATATATTTACTGCAAATATCACCCCAGCTCTTTGTAGGTTTTGTATGAGAAGTTAAGTATATCAAATATTTTTAAATATTAATAACCAGTTAGTGCTGAGTATTTTATCTTGTAACTCAGTAAATACATCTTCAAACTGAGATTAGGCAAGTCAACATATAAAGTCAAAACCAATGATTCAACATTCTTTTGAAAGTACTTGATTTAAAAAATAAAGAAATACCTTGGCTGGTAACTGGATAGTATCCATGAGTATCTGCCTTACTTCATGTAATCCGCCAATCTTATCCCAGCCTAGGTCTCTAGGCTTATGCAAGTTAACATTTCGTAGAGATACAGGAACAAATCCTTGGAGAGCGTTTTGGAAGTCCAATGTTGTCAAAACTAATTCTGTTTAAAAATGAATAAAACTTTTTCAGAAGTTATATTTTTAGTATGTCATCATCTTAGCTGGAAAAGTTAAATTTCTACTCATTCAAAGGCTGACTTAAGTACAAAACTGGGATATATTTAATTTTTCCTTTACTACAATTACATTTTTTAACTACAATTACATTTATCCATAATGCTTTTGGTTTCAAGAGTACAATATACCTTCCCCGGTGGATATACTCTGATCAGAGAGACAAAAATGTATGGCTCGGTCCATAAGCATTGTAAAATCTCTAGCCACAAACCCTTCAGTTTCTTTAGCTATATGCTGCAGGTCAAGATCGGTGAACTTGTTTATATCATAGTCCAGTTTATTTTTTATTACACTGTGCAGAATTTCACATCTCTGTTCCTAAAAGGCAAAAAAAAAAAATCATCAATTTATAAATTGCAAAAACAGGGAAGAAAAAAAGAGAGAGAAAATTCTAGTTTTAGTCTGTGTCAATTTTAATAAATATAATTTAAAAAATAAGGATGCAAATCTACAGTGATAGAAAGCAGACTGATGATGTCTAAGACAAAATAAAATAGAGGAGAGATAGAATGCAAATAGGCATTAAGAAACTACTAGCTACCTACAAAACGAAGACACCCAATCTCTTCTTTAGGTTCATGATTAGTCAACAATTTGTTTGGCTTTATATGTTAACTCTTTTTTCAGCCATTAGGTTCCAGATGCTAACATGATGCCAACCAGACTTCCCTGGACAATCCCACCAATGTGTCCTGGAGCCCCACTTCCCCAGAACCCTGCCCCACTGAATGAGAGAAACAGGCTGGGAGTATGGATCGACCTGCCAACGCCCATGTTCAGTGGGGAAGCAATTACAGAAGCCAGACATTCCACCTTCTGCAACCCATAATGAGCTTGGGTCCAGAATCCCAGAGGGATAAAGAATAGGAAAGCTATCAAGGGAGGGGATGGGATACGGAGTTCTGGTAGTGGGAATGGAGTGGAGTTGTACCCTTCTTATCCTATGATTTTTGTCAGTGTTTCCTTTTTATAAATAAAAATTAAAAAAAAAAGAAATTTCATGTAAACAGGCATTAAATGATGTAAACATTCATTACCTTACTTGTGATGGTTTCATGGCATACACATTTGTTTAAATGATCAAATTGTACAATTTAATTATTAAGTTTGTTGTCTTTGACTATTCCTCCATAAATTTGTGAAAAAAACACATCAATAATTGAGTGCTATTTCTTTCTCCAATAAGAAATATTTTCAGTAGTATCAGGTTCTTTTTTATCTTATTAAAGTTATTTTTTAATATTTATTATTTTATTTATTCATTTTGGATAGAGACAAAACTTGAGAGGGAAGGGGAAGATAGAGAGGGAGAGAGAGACCTGTAACTTCCCCCTTAAGGACCAGGGCTTGAACTGGGGTCCTTGTGCATAGTAACATATGTGGTCTATCGGATGCACCACCACCAGGCCCCCTATTAAAAATATTTCTTGGAGTAGGGCATCAAAGTAAAAACCCTGGGGTGAGGGTGAGGGTGGATGTTCAGTTTCATGAGGTGGGGGGGAGTGGGATGGGACACAGTCTTTTGGTGGTGGGAATGGTGTTTACGTACACTCCTATTAATTTGTAGCCATATAAATCACTATTTAATTAATATGAGAGGGGAAAAATTGATTGAATGTCTCAAACTTTTTAAATAACAGACTGAGTCTTTTTAATAAATAGGCTGAGTCTTTTTGATATGTTGACTCTCTTAAAAGCTTAGACCAGGTAGAACAGAAGCAACCGGTGGCACAGCTATATAAAAATAATGTCAAAGGGGAGTCGGGCTGCAGCGCAGCGGGTTAAGCGCAGGTGGCGCAAAGCACAAGGACCGGCATAAGGATCCCGGTTCGAACCCCGGCTCCCCACCTGCAGGGGAGTCGCTTCACAGACGGTGAAGCAGGTCTGCAGGTGTCTATCTTTCTCTCCTCCTCTCAGTCTTCCCCTCCTCTCTCCATTTCTCTCTGTCCTATTCAAGAACGACAACAACAATAATAACTACAACAATAAAACAACAAGGGCAACAAAAGGGAATAAATAAATAAAATAAATATTAAAATAACAATAATAATGTCAAAGGACATAAATTATGGTGATGTTGTTTATGATTCAACAAATCCTAACAAAGGGATATTTCAAAGTTAACCCAATTGCCAAATAATGTGATTATAGCAATAACTATCTATTGTCTTCTTAAACCCTAAGATTAGCAGAAACCTCCCGCTTCCTCTAGAGCCTATATTCCCCCTAGTCCTGGAACCTCTAGGGTGGGGCTCACTTTCCTGCATGCTTCTCTCAAGTCATACCAAATGATATTGCATCTGCCGATCCCAAACTAATCAACACAATGAGTACCACCTCAGCATGCTTCACTTCAGACTTTCCAGAGACATCAGGCATGGAGGCATGGAATGTCAACCCTTCACCCTCATTACTCGGGTTGAGACCTTTCCCTTTCATAGTATTCTCTAATTCCATTCCAGGAGGTTCACTTCCTAACAAAGTCCCAAAACCTAGATATAGACTAGGTCCCGTAAGATAGAACATTTCTTCACATGTATCCATAAATTAGGGCAAAATATATGCCTGAAAGCAAAAGTACACAATAGTCTGTAGTGAGTCAGTATAAAGTTCCTAATACAATAGTATTTACTTAGACTTAGATACCCTCCTCACCTATTTCCTATTACACTTCCCTCACTCACTCCAAAGATAACCTCATCAAAGCAAGGACTGAAAAAGTTGAATAAGGGCAAGAGACTGGCATACTTTAATGATGACTCTTGAGTCACTATCAGGCCACCCCATGAGCTGGGGCCCTAATCGGGGAGTCCTGAGATTCCCAAACAAAAATGATGGGCCTAGACCTCAAATAAATCCCTTTCTCCATTGTTACCAGTCATTTCTATCAGAACAACACAATAGACACGTTTGTGGGCCCCCATAAGACCTTGCCCTCAACTTGGATCAACAATGGTAGACATGTTCCATCCTCCAAAGGGAGGCTGGACAACATACTCTATGCTACACCTGAGGAAGATGGGTCCTGATATTGGGGCAGCTTGGAACGTTCCTACTTATGACCACAGAATGTAAGCTCAGATCTATAGGGATGCAGAGGTCACATAGGCTCCTAAACTGAATATGGGCTCCAGATCACATCAAATCGATGGGGTTTGCAATCAACAATATTTATACCCCTTTCCCATATTAGGGAGCTACTCTCTTCCCTGATCCAGCTTTCTGATCCTTCTGCCAGGCATGACATCATCTCCCCAGGCAATAATTAGGATCCACTTGCATATCACATTTCAGGCTCAGGCGCAAAAAACAAAACAAACAAAAAAAAAAAACTAGTACAGTCACAGGCCCTTTGGAATATAACTAAAATATGCCTACTAGCTATCTACAAAACAAAGATCCCCTCCCCCCCAACTCTTCATCTGCACTATTCCAGCCTTTAGGTCCATGACTGGTCAACAATTTGTTTGGCTTAGTATGCTAACTCTCTTTTCAACCACCAGGTTCCAGATGCTAGCAGGATGTGATCAGACTTCCCTGGACAGACAACCCCACCAATGTGCCTTGGAACTCCGCTTCCCCAGAGCCCTTCCCCACTAGGGAAAGAGAGAGACAGGCTGGAGTATGGATCACCCTGTCAACACCCATGTTCAGCAGGGAAGCAATTACAGAAGCCAGACCTTCCACCTTCTGCATCCCACAATGACCTTGGGTCCATACTCCCAGAGGGTTAAAGAATAGGAAAGTTATCAGGGGAGGGGAAGGGATACAGAGTTCTGGTTTTGGGAACTGTGTGAAGTTGTACCCCTCTTATTCTATGGTTTAGTCAATGTTTTCTTTTCGTAAGTAAAAAAATTTTTTTTTAATTTCTAAAACCACATTTAATGCTCAATACACTGATATTCTGTTATACTTAATAGGAAGTATAGTAATTTTGTTCTTCAATAAGTTTATTAGTTCTTTTTTTTAACATAATTTTTTTTTAATTTTAAATTTTTTTCCCTTTTGCTGCCTTTGTTGTTTAACATTGTTGTGGTTATTGATGTCATCATTGTTGGATAGGACAGAAAGAAATGGAGAGAGGAGGGGAAGACAGAGGGGGAAAGAAAGAAAGACACTTGCAGACCTTACTTCATTGCTTGTGAAGCAACTCCCCTGCAGGTGAGGAGACAGGGGCTCCAACCAGGATCCTTACTCCGGTTCCTGCACTTTGGCGCCAGTGTGCTTAACCCATTGCACCAATGCCCAACTCTCAGTTCATTAGTTCTTATAGAAGTGTTTAGGGTAGGTGCAAGATGCCAGTCTCAGAACATATTCTTTGAGCTGGCTGCCACTAAAATCTATAATCATCATAAGCACTGAGTCCCAAATGGGGACTGTGGTTCACATGTGCTGGCAAAAATTTTTAATTAACAAAAAATGTTTAAAGTTGATTTGCATCATTCACTGTTCTTTATTAAGAAATGCTAAAATTTTAATTCACAGTGTATACATATATCAACTCTTCCTACTGTACACTTTAAAACACACACTTTTTTTTTAAGTCTGCAGCCGAGGAAGTAGAGCAGTAGATAAAGTATTAGATTTTCAAGCATAAGGTGCAGAGTTTTATGCCCAGGACCACATGTGCCAAAATGATTCTCTCCATCTCTTGCACTCATAAATAAGTCTTTAAAAATTTTTACTATTAGGGGGTAGGGTGGTAGTGCAGTGAGTTAAGCACACATGGCACAAAGCGAAACCCAAGAACTGGCATAAGGATCCTCATTCGAGTCCCCAGCTCCCCACCTGTAGGGGAGTTGTCTCACAGACAGTGGAGAAGGTCTGCAGGTGTCTATCTTTCTCTCCCTCTCTCTGTCTTCCCCTCCTCTCTCCATTTTTCTCTATCCTATCCAACAACAATGACATCAATAACAACAATAATTATAACCACAACAATGATAAAAAAAAACAAAAAGGGCAATAAAAGGGGAAAAAATAGCCTCCAGGAGCAGTGGATCTGTGGTGCACGCACGGAGCCCCAGCAATAACCCGTGAGGAAAAAAAATTTTTTTTTTACTATTCAATTATACCTCAATACGGTTCAACAACAAAAAAAAAGACTCTAATTTCCATGATGTAGTCATAGATTTCACCAATAGGCAATTAAATACTTCAGATTCTTTAAAGCTTCTGTTTATTATTTTTTTTCCCTCCAGGGTTATTGCTGGGGCTCGGTGCCTGCACTATGAATCCACTGCTCCTGGAGGCCATTTTTCCTATTTTGTTGTCCTTGTTGTTGCTATTATTATTGTTGCTACTGCTGCTGTTGTTGGATAGGACAGACAGAAATTGAGAGAGATGGGGAAGACTGAGAGGGAGAGATAAAAGTACATACCTGCAGACCTGCTTCACCACTTGTGAAGCGACCCCCCCAACCCCGAAGGTGGAAAGCCAGGAGCTTGAACCAGGATTCTTACACCGGTCCTTGCACTTCGTGTCAGGTGTGCTTAATCCGCCGCGCTACTGCCTGGCCCCTGCTTCTGTTTATTTTTAAATGGAATAGAAAAAAACGCTGTTTTCTATTAAAAAGCACATGTCCTTGACCAGTACTGAGTACTATTTCAAGTAGTTTTGACATCTAGTTGTGAAGTTAATGTAGGATATACATATGCTGATTTTTCACGATGCATACCTAAACCTTCTATAATGTTAAAATGCAAAGTTACTTCAATAATAAAATAATTTAAAAGTATTTAAGAGAATGAAACTTCTTTTCCATTAAAAATGAAATATTTGGAGAGTCGGGCAGCAGCGCAGTGGGTTAAGCGTGTGTGGTGCGAAGGACAAGGACCGGCTTAAGGATCCTGGTTTGAGCCGTGGCTCACCACCTGCAAGGGAGTCTCTTCACCGGTGGTGAAGCAGGTCTGCAAGTGTCTATCTCTCTCTCCCCCCTCTGTCTTCCCCTCCTCTCTCCATTTCTCTCTGTCCTAACCAGCAACGATGACATCAATAACAACAACAATAATAGCTACAACAACAATAAAAAACAAGGGCAACAAAAGGGAAAATAAATTTAAAATATGAAATATTTGTTTTATTTATTTTTTACTGACACCAGGGTAATTGCTGGCGCTCAGTGTTACACAAAAAATCTACCATTCCTGAAGCCTTTTTTTCATTTATTTATTTATTTATCTTTTATAGAGACAGATAAATTGAGATAAAAGAGGGAGAAAGAAAGCTTTATCTTCAGTACTGCTTCACCACTCATGAAGCTCCCCCCTTGAAGGCAGAGACCTGCACACATGTGCATGGTAATGTCTACTCTACTAGGCGTGCTTCCACCCAGCCCCAGAATATTTACTTTTTCTTTTTAATTATGCATCTAGCACACCATGTGCCAAATACTGACTTTACATATCCTTAAGATCACTCACAAAAGTATAGTCATAAAACATTAATAATTTTTATTGCTACAAGAGAGAAGTATCTCAACAATTTTTTATTTTTTAACCTTTTCTGCTTCAGTAACTAGAACAATACTCCCCATGCCGTTATGTATGTATGTATGTATGTATGTATGTATGTATGTATGTATGTATTATTACCACCATAATTTATTTATTATTATCGCTGGGGCTCAGTGCTGGCACTACAAATCCACTACTCCATTTTTCCTTTTTGTTTTTCTTTGTAATTTTTATTAAGTAGGACAGAGAGAAATTGAGAAGGGAGGAGACACAGACAAAGAGAAAGACAGCTACCTGCAGGCAGGATTCACCACTTGTGAAGTAGACTCCCTGCAGGTGAGGAGCAAGGGCTCAAAGCCAAGTCCTTGAGCTGGGTAATACGTGTGTTTAAACGGGTGCACTACCCTGCTGGCCCCCTATTTCAACAAACTTCAGAAGTAGAATATTACCTGATTCAGAGGTTGGATATGTTGAATACACTGAAATATATGAATTCCCTGGGCAGAAGCAAGTAAAGGATGAAGGGAATGCTGAGACTGGACTGTGGCAATCAGTGCAACCAAACTTCCCATGGAAATAAATTCTTTCATTAAATCATTCAAAGCTAGAATTAAGTAACACAGTATAAAAGCTTAGTATATATAAACATGATTTAAAATTATTCATTCATTTAAAAATAACAAGATAAAGTCAAGTTTTAAAGTAGAATACAAATGATATGGGTTCCTCATACATTTTAAAAGTTAAAATTTCTGGGAGTTGGGCGGTAGTGCAGTGGGTTAAGCGCACATGGTGCAAAGGATCCAGGTTTGAGGCCCTGGCTCCCCATCTGCAAGGAAGTCGCTTCACAGGCAGTGAAGTAGGTCTGCAGGTGTCTATCTTTCTCTCCCCTTCTCTGTCTTCCCCTCCTCTCTCCATTTCTCTCTGTCCTATCTAACAACAACTACCACAACAACAATAAAAAACAACAAGGGCAACAAAAGGGAAAATAAAAATTTTTTTTTTTAATTTTTTTTAAAAAGTTAACCCACCCTACTAGGGAAAGAGAGAGGCAGACTGGGAGTATGCACCAACCAGTCAATGCCCATGTTCAGCAATTACAGAAGCCAGACCTTACACCTTCTGCAACCCACAATGACCTTGGGTCCATACTCCCAGAGGGATAAAGAATGGAAAGATATCAGGGGAGGCGATGGGAGATAGAGATCTGGTGGTGGGAACTGTGTGGAGTTGTACCCCTCCTACCCTATGGTTTTGTTAATGTCTCCTTTTTAAAATAAATAAATAAATAAAAATAAGTAATAATAAAAAAGTTTTAAAAAGTTAAAATTTCCATTCATTCATTGATTTATTAAGGACCAAATATTAATCATCCTCCTTTCTATCTAATGAAGGCATAGCAGGCACTTTATTTCTTCAGGTGAATGAAAAAGTCTTATACTAACTTCTCCATTATACCTCATCTCCATTATTGATGCCTCAAAAAAAGGGAAAAAAAAATCAACTTCCCTGATGACTCCTTATCTCCCTCACATTCCCAATTTAGACCATGTGCTACTATTGTAGCTAGCAAAGCATATCCTAACAACTAACGTGTCAATCTGGTCAAATTATTTAATCTTAAATTTACACTTATATACATGTGAGGACAAAAGACTATTTGCATGTAGAATACAAAGTAATACCCAGCCACACAGGGTAGTCAACAGATAGGTGCTATCATTATTACTAGCAGCATTTAGAATTAAAAATTGCTTCTTTATTCCCCCTTCTCCTAAACATTGAGAATATAGGCTATGTCCAAACATTTGACAAATATTTGCCAGATGAGCAAAAGCAAATGTAAATCTATATAACTAAACACTTTCCAGTAGGTATTGGATAGTGGTTGGGCCCCAAGTGACCAATTGTGAAGCAGCAGAATTTTCACTGTTCTTACTCTAATCAATTTTGCTAGTACAGGATAACTGCAGACTACAACCAGAAGTTTCAAAGCAAAACTAAACAGAGCAACTATTTAATTCTCTGAAGACCAGATTTACCACTAAGAAACACCATCTGATAAAAGAAAATGGCCTGAAGTCAGTGAGTGGCTACGTTACCATGTGCAAGCCTCTGGCTCTGCACAGCATTGGGACTATGCTCATGTTCTGGGAGAGCAGGCAGGTCAACAAGAAGGTCCAAGTCATCCAGCAGAACAACAGAAGGCTGCCTCCACGCTGCCTCTGAGAATGCCATCTCTAAAGTTTTCTGTATGTTTTCAAGTCTTTTCCCTTAATATAGAAGATATAAGATAGTTTTAATATTATTTAAGGGTTGGAAAAGTTCAGGTCGTCCTTTTATGAAAGCATCTTGTCAATATTTCCATTTATAAATAAATTTAAAAAAAGAAAGAAAAGCTCAGTATTGATTTAACTGTGAAAATCCAACCCATATTTTGTTAGCATACCAAGAAATTGTTTCATGTTACACCAAAGAAAGAATCCAGGGTCTCACACATGTGCAATACCCACTTGTGAGCAGGAAAAGATAGGAAGATACCACAGCATTGCTCTACCACCCACAGTACTCCCACGTGGTGCTGGGGCTCAAACCCATGGCCTTATACACAGCACGGTAGGTACTCTATCAGCAAGCTGTCTTCCAGTCCCTTGTTACAATTTGCTAATCACAATTTGGTTTAGAGTAGCTTCAAATAAACTCAGTAAAGTGTGAAATTTTAAATATGGAGAATACCATAATTTCTGTGTGTGTATATATGTGTGTGTCTATATGAACTTTCTTGCATAAATCATTTCAGATATCTTTTAACAGAATTGTAGAATAAAAGTAGGATTTGAAAAGACAAGGTTGTTAGAAAAGTCATGATGTATTTTTCTATGCAAAAAAATGTGTGATGACTCAACAGTCCAATAAATGAGAGTAGGAAGAGGTTCAGAATTTAGGCAAAATCAAACACAGATGTAGTTGATTAGGTATTACAGAATTGTTATATATGAATTATAATGTTAGCTTCAAAAGTCCTGGTGAACTATGAAGTTACAATTTTTTTCTTTTTTTTTAGCCTCCAGGGTTATTGCTGGGGCTTGGTGCCTGCACTACGAATCCATTGCTCCTGGAGGCTATTTTTCCCATTTTGTAGCCCTTGTTATTGTGTTTGTTGTAGTTGTTATTATTGTCATAGCTGTTGTTGTTGTTGGAAAGGACAGAGAGAAATGAAGAGAGGAGGGGAAGACAGAGAGGAGGAGAAAGACAGACACCTGCAGACCTGCTTCACTGCTTGTGAAGCAACCCCTGCTCCTCCTTGTGGGGAGCTGGGGGCTCGAACCGGGATCCTTAAGCCGGTCCTTGAACTTTGTGCCATGTGCGCTTAACCCGCTGCACTACCGCCTGACTCCTGAAGTTATAATTTTCAAGGAATAAAATGCATAAAGCTAATAAACCATGTAAAGAGTTCCTGCTAGGGAGTCGGGCAATAGCACAGCAGGTTAAACACATGTGGTATGAAGCACAAGGACTGGTGTAAGGATCCCAGTTCAAGCTGCAGGTCTGCAGGTGTCTATCTTTCTCTCCCCGTCTTTCCCTCCTCTCTCCACTTCTCTCTGTCTTATCTAACACTAATGACATCAATAATAACAACAATAATAACTACAACAACAATAAAAAGCAAGGGAAGAGTTGTTGCTAAGTGACTCCAAAAGAAAATTTGACAAGAGTACCCAGGGAGGTGAGTAAAAAGGTACAGAACATTCCTGTATGCATAAGGACCTGGCTCAAATATCCCTTCACATCTGCACTATGGACTGTTTCTCTCTGGAAAAATAAATATATCTTTTTTAAAAAATAAATAAAAGGTTTTGAAGTGCCAGACATAGCTCAATGAGTAGGGTGTGTCCACTGCGATGCACAAGGCTCAGGTTTGAGCCCAAGTACCCACCATCAGAGGAAGCACCGCTGCTGTGGTGTCTTTCACTGTCACAAGGAACAAGTGGCCCAGGCTAGTGAATCACACATGCATGAGGTTCTGTTTCCATGCACACATAAAAATAGCTTTAGACATGAGTCTCTGATCATAATTCAGAGATGGATAATGTAAGCAAATTAAATAGTGAGAAATAAAGGCTGTTTTTTAGTATCTTAGTCAAGATTTAAAAACTGAGTATAATGACTAGTTAGTATCATATGCTAACAGTAGTCAAGGGGGGGAATTAAAAGTAAAAGATCTCTAGTTTTTAAAAATGGGAGAATAATGTAAATGTTAAAGACTTTTTAAAAAATATTTTTATTTACTTATTGGATAGAGACTGAGAGAAATTGAGGGGAGGGGAATAGTGAGGGGAAGAGATAAGAGAGACACCTGCAGTCCTGTTTCACCACTTGTGAAGCTTTCCCCCTGCAGATGGGGACCAAAGGCTTGAACCTGTGTCCTTGCACACTGTAATGTGTGCACTTAACCAGGTGCACCACCGCCTGGCCCCATGTTAAAGACTTTTAAAGGGGCCAGGCAGTGGCACACCTAGTTGAGTGCACATATTACAGTGCACAAGGACCCATGTTTGAGCTCCTGGTCCCTATCTACAGGGGGAAAGCTTCACAAGTGGTGAAGCAGGGCTGCAGGTGTCTCTGTCTCTTTCCTTTTCTATAACCCCCTTCTCTCTCAATTTCTGGCTGTGTCTATCCAATAAATAAATAAAGATAATAAAAAATTTTTTAAAGACTTTTAAAAGTATATGCAGTACGTTGCAATTCTCCTCTTTATTGTCCACAACCACCAAAGAGAATTTCAGTGGGTGGGCCAGCCAAGAGCGCTCATCTGCAGAGTGTCAGCTTTGCCGTGCACCTGACCCACACTCCACTGCACTGGGGAAAGCTTCAGTATCGAGGTATCTTTACCTCTCTCTCTAACTGAAACACATCATACTGGAGCAGTGAAGCCCTGGTGACAAGAAAAAAAAAAAAAGAATTTCAATGTCTAAATGATAATCAGTAAAGTAAAAGAATGGATACTTGCATTGATTAGAATAATTACAAGTCTAAGTATATTAAATAATATTTTTTACCTCTACCAAAAAGGAATATGTAACATATTCGTACCTTGTAAACCTTTACAGTCCACTATCTCCACATGGGCATCCAATATGTCAAACGCTTCTTTACAGATAGCCTTGCCTAAAGTTGATTTTCCAGAGCCCTAGAAAATAATTACTTCATAAGAACAAACAATACAGCCAATTACAGACATATTTCATCATTTCTAACCACCAAGATTCAGTATAATTTCTGGAGAATTCCATCATGCATGTGGCCCATCGATGAAAGGTGATCCTGTCAAAGCCCATGTTCAGCAGAGAAGCAATTACAGAAGCCAGACCTTCCACCTTCTGCACCCCATAATGATCCTGGATCCATACTCCCACGGGGTTAAAGAATAAGAAAGATATCAGGGGAGGGGATGGGATACTGAGTTCTGATGGTGGGAATAGTACCCCTCTTATCCTATGGTTTTGTCAGTGTTTCAGTTTTTTTAAATTTATTTTATTTATTTATTCCCTTTTTGTTGCCCTTGTTTTATTGCTGTAGATATTATTGTTGTTCTTGATGTCATTGTTGTTGGACACGACAGAAATATGGAGAGAGGAGGGATGACAGAGGGGGAAGAGAAAGACAGACACCTGCAGACCTGCTTCACCGCTTATGAAGTGACTCCCCTGCAGGTGGGGAGCAAGGGGCTCTAACTGGGATCCTTACACCGGTCCTTGCACTTTGACCACATGTGCTTAACCCGCTGCGCTACCGCCAGACTCCCCAATGTTTCCATTTTATAAATGAATAAATTAAAACAAAAGAGTGATGATGCTGATTCTTTGTCTCTCTCCTCCTCTTTTAAGTTAATATTTTTTTAAATAGATGACTAAGGAAACTTAATGTATATTTAATTTTAATATGTATTTAATATATTTGGTATCTAATTATAAAATTGTAATTTATGATTAAAATTTCTGATTTAAATAAAATATAAATTTTTTAAAATTTAAGGGCTAGCACTAAAGAATTCACCAAACTGAGATGATTTCACTGGAGATTCTATCAAATACTTAAAGAATACCAGTTGTATAATCTCTTCCAGAAACTAGAACTTTTATCAACTCATTTTATAAAACCAGCATTACCCTGGTAGCAAAATAGACAAAAGCAGAAAAAGTCAAACTATTATCTCTCAAGAACATAGATGCACAAATCCTCAATAGAATATTAGTAAATAGAACTCAATAATATGTAAAAAGAATATACTTCAGGAAGTTGGGTGGGTTAAGCGCAGGTGGCACGAAGCACACAAAGACCGGTATAAAGATTCCGGTTCGAGCCTGGGCTCCCCACCTGCAGGGGAGTCGCTTCACAAGCAGTGTAGCAGGTCTGCAGGTGTCTTTTTTTTCTCCCCCTGTCTTCCCCTCCTCTCTCCATTTCTTTCTGTCCTATCCAACAACAATGACATCAATAACTGCAACAACAATAACTACAACAATAAAACAAGGGCAACAAAAGGAAAAAAATAAATATTTAACATTCTTTTTAAAAAGACTATACTTCAAATAGAGATTAATTACAGGTATGTAAGACTGGTTCAGCACTGAAATCAATAAACCCTATGAACACTGAAAAAAGAATAACCATAGATCAATATGATACTGTATCATAATGATTGATATAGAAAAAAAGGCTGGTGGTAGGGGTAGATAGCAGAATGGCTATGCAAAGAGACTCTCAAACTTGAGACTCGGAAGTAACAGATTCAATCCCCTGCACAACCATAAGTGAGGGCTGATCAGTGCTCTGGTAAAAATAATAATAATGATAATAATTTTTTAAAAATAAGAAAATAAAAAGGGCCGTGAGTGGATCAGAGGACAATAGATAAAGCAATGTACGCTCAAGCATGCGGTCCTGAATTTGATCCCCGGCACTGCATGTGCCAGACTGGTGCTATGGTTCACTCTCTCCCTCTTTCTCACTAGTAAATAAATAAATCTTAAAAAATATAAAGGGGGGGTAGGGCGGTAGCACAGCAGATTAAGCGCACATGGCGCAAAGTGTAAGGATCGGCGGAAGGATCCCGGTTCCAGCACCCGCTCCCCACCTACAGGGGGGTCACTTCACAGGCAGTGAAGCAGGTCTGCAGGTGTCTCTCTCTCCTCCTCTCTGTCTCCCCTCCTCTCTCGATTTCTCTCTGTCCTATCTAACAACAACAGCAGCAATAACAACAACAACAAGGGAAACAACAAGGGCAACAAAGCAGGAAAAAATGGCCTCCAGGAGCAGTGGATTCGTAGTGCTGGCACTAAGCCCCAGCAATAACCCTGGAGGCAAAAAGAAAAATATATATATAAAGCAGGGGAGTAGGATGCTAGCGCAGCAGGTTAAGTGCAGATGGTGCAAAGCAGAAGGACGGGCGTAAGGATCCTGGTTCACTCGAACCTACAGGGGAATTGCTTCACAAGCGGCGAAGCAGGTCTGCAGGTGTCTATCTTTCTCTCCCCCTCTCTGTCTTCCCCTCCTCTCTCCATTTCTCTCTGTCCTATCCAACAACAATAATAACTACAGCAATAAAGCAACAAGGGCAACAAAAAGGGAATAAATAAATATATTTTTTAAATGCTTTCAGTAATTTCATATTATAAACTATAAAAACTTTGCACCTCTTTCTTTACTTATTAATACTGATATAGAGTCAGTTTTTTAAAAAATAAAAAACCAGGCAGGGGGGAGAACATAGTAGTTTCTGCAACACTTTTTTAAAATTTTTATTTATAAAATGGAAATATTGACAAGATTATATAATAAGAGGGGTACATTTCCACACAATGCCCACCCCCAGAGCTCCATATCCAATCATCTTCCTTAATAGCTTTCCTATTCTTTATCCCTTTGGGAGTATGGACCCAGAGTCATTATGGGGTGCAAAAGGAGAAAGGTCTGGCTTCTGTCATTGCTTTTTCGCTGAACATGGGCACTACAACAGACTTTTATGCCTGAGACACCTGAGGTTTCAAGTGCAATACCTTGCACTATCAAAAGGCACAGCTGAATAGAGCTCTGGAAGAAGATGAAGAGGAGGAAAAGGAGGAAGAAGAGGTGGAGGGGGAGGGAGAGGAGGGAAAAAAAGGAAGAGGAGAAAAAACTGGCTTGAGCCTGGTAATTTGGAGGGTGTGGAAATACTATTCCTGGAGCAGGACCAAAACAGAACCTTAATGAGAATGATCCTGCTTCTGGGTCACAACAGTAGAGAATGTGCCAAGATCTATAAAATACGCCCCTGGTGATGTATTTTCTGTCCATGTGCTGATCACTGTATATTCACGCCCATCCTCCCCTTTCATATATATACATACTTTTCCCGGAAAAACTCTAGAATATATATATATGTGTGTGTGTGTGTGTGTGTATATATATATGTATATATATATATAGACTGTTACATTGAGCTAACTGTACTGGCATTAAACCAGACCCCTACTTCCTCTTCTTTGAAGTTTCCACCAAGCTTTTCAATTTGAGGTGTTAATTCAATATAACCCTCCTCTCTTTTTTCTTTCTTTTTTTCCTTTCTTTTTTGATTGATTTAATAATAATCAACAAAACGGTAGGATAAGAGGGTACAATTCCACACAGTTCCCACCACCAGAGTTCCGTATCCCATCCCCTCCATTGGAGGCTTTCCTATTCTTTTTTTAATATTTTATTTATCCATCTATTATTGGATAGGCAGAGAGAAATTGAAAACGAAGGAGGAGATATGTAGAGAGACAGACAGAGACACCTGCAGCCCTGCTTCACCACTCATGAAGCTTTCCCTCTGCAGGTAGGAACCTGGGGCTTGAACCTGGGTGCTTGTGTACTGTAATGTGTCCACTCAACCAGGTATGCCACCACCTGCCTGAGGCTTTCCTGTTCTTTAACCCTCTGGGAGCATGGACCCAGGATCATTCTGGGGTGCAGAAGGTGGAAGGTCTGGCTTCTGTAATTACTTCTCTAACCCTCCTTTTTCTATATAGCTGTCCATGTGATATCGTTGATGATACAAACACATATAATGACTGAGTCCCCAAAAGAGAGAAATTAAAAGTTACTAGTTAGTTATATGTACACATTTTTGCCACAAACCTTTCCTCCTGTGAGTAAAAGGCCTCCATTCCTAAGTCCCGCCACAAGGGCCATCAATTGCCTAGACAAAGGGCGTCCCAGCAGGCTATGAGTGATGTGCTCCATGGAGGATACACCTAAGGAACTCACTCCTCTGAAAAACAGATAAATTGTAACATGAGAAAACACTAAATCTGGGGAAGACCTAGCTGTAAATTCTGAAAACTTCCTTCACATGATAGTTTAAGAATTTAAACAGTAAAATCTTAAAAATCCTCCCTTACTGGAAGATATACTAATGCTAAATTAAATTCAGTTTTTGAAACTTCAGGGGTCCGGCTGTAGCACAGCGGGTTAAGCGCACATGACATGAAGCACAAGGACCCGGGTAAGGATCCTGGTTCGAGCCCCCGTCTCCCCACCTGCAGGGGAGTCACTTCACAAGTGGTGAAGCAGGTCTGCAGGTGTTTATCCTTCTCTCCCCCTCTGTCTCCCCTCCTTTCTCAGTTTCTCTCTGTTCTATCCAACAACAACGTTAATGGTAACAACGACAAGTGCAACAAAATGGGGAAAACGGCCTCTAGGAGCAGTGGATTCGTAGTGCAGGCACTGAGCCACAACAATAACCCTGGAGGCAAAAAACAAAACAAAAAAATTCAAGCACACAGTGTATGTAAAAGTTTGCACAAACAAGCACACTTTCAAAATGATTTTTGGTTTGATAGTCAAATAATCATAAATGAGTGCTTTCAAGTATTAACTTATTTCCTCTTAAATATCCCTTGGAAATCCAGCTTCAATTTGTAGATTACAAAATGTGAAAACATAAACTTAAACTACTTTGTCATTTTACTTCTGATAACAGAAATAATACAAATTCCTAAAATTACAGTCTGAACATAAAATATTATATTTTTGCCCATAAACATAGTGATATGAAAATCAGTATCTTAAAAAAAAGAAAAACAGTATCTTTTCACTAAGAATTGAAAGATGACACTACTATAGGAAGTAAAATCACTACTACGTATGCCAAAAGTCTGTTAAGAATTCTAAAAGATGCCATTTATATGAGATTATCATAACTTGTAACAGATAAGAGATGGTTCTTTAAAATTTGTGTAATAAAAGCTGAAGACCCCACCAATGTGTCCTGGAGCTCCGCTTCCCCAGAGACCCACCCTACTAGGGAAAGAGAGAGGCAGACTGGGAGTACGGACAGACCAGTCAACGCCCATGTTCAGCGGGGAAGCAATTACAGAAGCCAGACCTTCTACCTTCTGACCTTCTACCTTCTGCAACCCACAATGACCCTGGGTCCATGCTCCCAGAGGGATAGAGAATGGGAAAGCTATCAGGGGAGGGGGTGGGATATGGAGATTGGGTGGTGGGAATTGTGTGGAATTGTACCCCTCCTACCCTATGGTTTTGTTAATTAATACTTTCTTAAATAAAATAAAATAAAAAGCTGAGGAAAGTAAATAATTCCAATTAGCACATTAGTAAAAAAAAGTGAAGGAATAACTTAATTTGAAAATAATTTTAAACAATAATTTTAAACAATCTGTTAAATGGTTTTTAATTTAACTTTTAAAATAAATGTGTTTAAAACTTAATATTTACTCAAGCATAAATGATTCAGGTCATTCTACCTGTTTTCTTCTCAGAAATCAATTCTTAAGTAAAATTTCTAATAAGTTCCAAACTTTGTTATATAAGGAAATGACAAATTATTTAAGTAGATATATAAATAGTAACAATACGTTCAAAAATATCTACTAGTGCATTAGCTAAAATTATTCACTGACATTAACTACCTGACTTAATTTTACACACTTTAATTTTACCTTGCCTGAGAAAATGTGAAATATGTCTCTTAACATGCTAGTTTGGCCATAACTTCTTACCCCAAGCAGTTCAGCTTTAAAAAAGGGAGAATAATGTCAATTTCCTCACTGTTTTCTTCTTTTACCATAGGGTCTAGAAGGACCTACGGTATTAAGGAAAGATTAGATTTACATTTCATGGTTAAATCTTTTGCCTATTTATTTCTCAGGTCCCAGGAAACTGAATCGTTAATTCTGTTACACCAGAGGAAAGATACACAGTGCATCACTCCTTAAAATAATCTTCACAACAATCATTTACTCACCTAAGGAATACAAATACTGACCATCAGTAAACTAAAAAGAATATCATCTTCCTAATACATATTACAGAGATATCTTTATTTGCAATTTTGATTTGTATCACACTTATTCTTTTCATAATTCTTACATTTTATATTCTCCGAATGGTAACCTTTCAATTACATTTCAAAAGTGAAGTAATAATGCTTATTACACCAAACTACTGAAATTCAAAATGACTATAAATATTCAATTCTATAATCAGAAGAGTGACTATCCTAATTAAACATGGCATAAAAGACCATTTCCTTGTTTGTTTGTTTTTATTTGTCACCAGAGTTATTGCTGGGACTCAGTGTTGGCCTGACAAAACCAATGTTCCTACTGGGCATTTTTTTTCCTTTTTATTTATTTTTCTCCCCTTTCTATTTTTATTTGGCAGGACAGAGAGAAATAAAGGGGGGCAGGGAGGGGGTGAAGGAGGGAGGAAGAGAGAGAGAGAGAGAGAGAAAGAGAAAGAGAGAGAGATGAGGGTATCCACCTGCAGACCTGTTTCACCACTGCAGGAAGCAAAGAGGGGCTCAAACCTGGGTCCTTGAACATGGCAGCATGCGCTTAACTGTGTGTGCCACCATCTGGCCCAAAAAGCCCATTTAAAAATACTGTTGGAAGTGATTAATTGTGAAAAGATGAGAATTTAATAATTGCCAAAGTAAGGGTTGTCAAGCAAAACTGCAAGTACAATAGGAATTTTAAAAGTCAAACTCCTAAAATTGAGTTTTCCTTTACTTCAATACGAGACAAATTTAGAATCGTGATCTAGCTGCTAGTTAACACAACCAACAGTCCTTGAAGCTTTAATTGTGCTTAGGCACTGATTTTAAATGTAGGATAAATGAGTAATTTGTTTAGGTAAATTAGAGAGATTATAGAATAGAATATTTTAAATCAAGTTATTCCTTACTTTTGTCAATTCTGCTTCTAAAGCATTTTAGACGCAAGATCTTACAGGTAAAGTTATACTTTGTTGGTAATCATGTGTGACAAATATTAGTTCATTAAATATTTAATAATAGGTAATTACTTGTATTGTGGCCTTCTGCAGAAGATTAATACTCAACAAATAAACATTATTTTCTTTTTCTTTTTCCCAAGGATGAACTACATTCAGGCAAAACTCCTTCAACCCTATTAAAACAAAAGTAACAAATACCTAGTTAGATCTGCAATTGAGATGAAATAATTCAATTTTTTTTAAGATGTACACATTTGTTAGAGAGAGAGTGTATCAGGTCACTACTCTGGCACATGTGAGGCCAGAGGTTAAAATTGGGACATGCTGTTTGCAAGTTGGGTACTCTACCCACTGAGCCACCTCCTGGTTCACATAATTTAAGATTTTTAAGTATCTTGGTCTGAGAGGTAGCACAGAAAATAAAGCATTACAGGGATTGGGCGGTAGCACAGAGGGTTAAGCACGCATGGCAGGAAGCACATGTGGCGGGAAGCACAGGGATGAGCATAAGGATCCCAGTTTGAGCCACTGGCTCCCCACCTGCAGGAGACTCGCTTCACAAGCAGTGAAGCAGGTCTGCAGGTGTCTTTCTCTCCCCCTCTCTGTCTTCTCCTCTCTCCATCCTATCCAACAACGACAACATCAATAACAACAATAATAACTACAATAACAATAAAACAACAAAAGGGGGAGAAAAGCAAATTATAAAAAAAAAGAAAAGAAAGCATTAGACTTTCTTTCTTTCTTTTTTTGCCTCCAGGGTTATTGCTGGGGCTCAGTGCCTACAGTAAGAATCCATTGCTCTAGGCAGCCTTTTTTTCCTCTTTTTTTTTTTAATTGGATAGGACAGAGAGAAATTGAGAGGGAAGGGGGAGGGAGAAAGGGAGAGACAGACACCTACAGACCTGCTTCACAGCTAGTCAAGAGTCCCCCCTGCAGGTGAGGAGCCAGGGGCTGAACCCAGATCCTTACACAGGTACCTGCACATAGCACTATGTGCACTTAACCAGGTGCGCCACCACCCAGCCCCCGAGCATTAGACTTTCCAATATAACATGCCAAGTTTGATCCCTGATGTTTCTCATAAACAAAAAAAAGAACACTATGCTGTGAAATAATTTTTTCACAGGACTGCAACAGCTTACAAAGCTTATAAACTTGGAGAAAAACAGAAACATTTTAAAACTTTTTACATATCAAATTTGGTTTAAAGGAAATCTTTGACATGTAAAATCTCTTATTTATCATTCTTGCATTTCCTGTTCACATATGCCAGCAGACTGAAAAAAAACAAAGAAAAGTCTGTTTGGTTTTTTATTGTTGTTATAGTTATTGTTGTTGTTACTGATGTTGTTGTTGTTAGATAGGACAGAGAGAAATGGAGAGAGGAGGGGAAGACAGAGAGGGGAGAGAAAGACAGACACCTGAAGACCTGCTTCACTGCCTGTGAAGGGATTCCCCTGAGGTGGGGAGCCAGGGGCTCGAACTGGGATCCTTACACTGGTCCATGCTTCACGCCACGTGCACTTAACCCACTGTGCTACTGCCCGACTCCCCAAAGAAAAGTTTTAAGAGCTTAATGGGAAAAATATCAAAGTAATGAATAAAATTTACCCACCATCTTTAATTTCCAGCTTAATATGTTCTTCCTCTGATATTATCATAGGAAGTGTAGTAGTAGTTGACTGCTGTAGCCATAAGTGGAACACAGATTTTATATCTTTTTCACTTACATCTTTAGGCTGCCAAAGAATAGAAAAAACAGTAGCTAATTATCCTAATATCTTTAACATTAACTTTTTTTTTTTTTTTTTTTTTTTTTACTAGAGCACTGCTCAGCTCTGGCTTATAGTGTTGTGGGGGCTTGAATCTGAGACCTCAGAGCCTCAGGCATGAAAGTCTACTTGCATAACCATTAAGCAATCTCCCCCACAACACCGCTGTTTTTAACACCTTATCTTGCTAATAAAATGTAAATGTTACCAAACAAAATCACTGAAGGAATTCATATACTACAGGCATAATGTAAGGACTGAGCATCACAGAACAATGAGTACAGTATAGTTTGAAGAAACATCTCCACAGTTAAGTTTTATATAACACTTTCCCCTGTGCCCATTGATATACATACCAGACAATGTCAATCACCATACCAATACAACTCTCCCTTCTCTCTATTATAGAGGAGAAAACAAACTTCTTGATTTACAGCTCAGAAGTGTATATTTGTGAATGGGGCTGCACTCTAACCAATCCCTGAGAAGGGATTAATTAATGGCAAAGAAACCTTGCAAGGAGAATTTTGCCTTGGACCTTTCTTTCTGTTACCTGGAATATAGATATGATGCCTACTAGTAGAGCAAGTATCTTGTATCTAAGAGGAAACTCACAAGTTAAAGATGGTAGATGAATATAGAAACCTAGCTCCTTTAAATTAAAATTGGTTAAGTATTTAGAACCTACTGGAAATTAAAAATGAAATAACACAGAGTAGAAATAACTAATATCTACATGAAAAAAAACAAACCTCTATTCTAGCATTTCTGAAAATGAGCCACTGCTTTTATTTCTCTTCCTCTAAAGTCAGCTAGAAAAATATCAAGATAGAGGTCAAGTGCTAGCACACCTGGTTGAGCTCACCTGTTACAATGCCCAAGGACTCAGTTCAAGCCTCTGCTCCTCCCTTACCTGCAGGGGGAAGCTTCATGAGTGGTGAAGCAGGTCTGTAGGTATCTCTCTTTTTCGCTCTCTACCTTCCTTTTCTCTCAATTTCTGGCTATCTCTATCCAATAAATAAGTAAAGGTAATAAAATTAAAAAAAAAAAAGAAAGAAAAACTCCAAGATCAATTACCAGTAAGTTCTGACAACATGCAAATCAGCAGACCATTTAGCCAACGTATTAAATGCCTAGTTACATGCTGTTATGGAAATGGCATTTGTTCTATTTGTTTTCCTCTTCTCCAGTCACCTAACACAGGTTCTTATTCAAGGATTCATCAGCTACAGAGTTCTGCTAAACAGGTTCTTCCCTGGCAATACCATCATGGTGAGAGAGTCCCATAATCACTGACTCTCCATGCCCTTCTCCTTCCCTTGTGACTTCTAATCTGTATTTACCTCAGAATTTGCTTGTTTTGGTTATTTCACATAAATGAAATCATACAATATTTATATCCCTTCATGTTTGACTTACGTAAGGTTACATGTTTTCAAGGTTCATCCATGTTTATTTAGTCTGTATTAGAACTTCACTTTTTTTTTTTCTTTGCCTCCAGGGTTATTGCTGGGGCTTGGTGCCTACACCACAAATCCTCTGCTCCTGGAGGCCATTTTCCCCATTTTTGTTGCCCTTGTTGTTGCGTTTGTTGTTGTTTTTATTGTTATTGTTGTTATAGCTGTTGTTGTTGGATAGAACAGACAGAAATCGAGAGAGGAGGGGAAGACAGAGAGGGGGAGAGAAAGATAAGACACCTGCAGACTCCCCTGCAGGTGGAGAGCTAGGGGCTCAAACCGGGATCCTTACGCTGGTCCTTGTGCTTTGAGCCATGTGCACTTACCCTACTACGCTATCGCCCGGCCCCCTAGAACTTCACTTCTATCTATGACTAAATAACATCCCACTCTATGTAGAAATCATATTTTGTTTACCAATTCATCTGCTGATGGATCAGACGAACATTCTGAGGTAACATAATCTAAGAACTGGTGGACAGAGAACTAAATCAGCTGTTAAAGCACTGAACTTCTGGGCCTGATGTTTCCAGTTTGAACCCAACAAATGCTTAGAATAGTGCTCTGATTTGGCTCTCTCTCTCCCCTTCTATTTCAAGTGAAGTAAAAGCACCCCCAACCTCTCTCTTGATAAAACAATTGTAAAAAAAGGAAAAAGAACTAGCAACTCAGACGAAGAGGATAGTACTCTATGAAAAAGATCTTTAGGGGGACCGAATGGTAGTGCACCAGGTTATGGGAAGATAGTGTGAAGTGCAAGGGCTGGTGCAAAGATCCCAGTTCGAGCCCCCAGCTCTCCACTTGCAGGGGGGTTGCTTCGCAAGAGGTGAAGCAGGTCTTCAGGTGTCTATCTTTCTCTCCCCCTCTGTCTTCCTCTCTTCTCTCGAATTCTCTCTATTCTATCCAACAGCAATGGAAAAAAGATGGCCACCAGGAGCAATGGATTTGTGGTGCAGGCACTGAGCCCCAGAAATAACCCTGGAGGCAAAAAAAAAAATTAAGGGACCTGGATTTTTAGCTCAGCTGGAGAGTACACCTGCTTTGCCATGCAGGCAAACCTCATTCAAGCATAGCCCCTATGACTACAGGAAGCTTCAGTGCTGTAATGTCTTTCCTCCTCTTTTTCTCTGAAAAAGCTCAGAGCAGTGAAGCCCTGCTGACAATAACAAAAACAAACAAAAAAAAATTATTAATTTTTAATGCTAATTTGCTTTATGGCTACTCCCTACTATCTGCTCTCAGCATCAGTCTGACCCAAATTGCTCCCCTCCTCTCTCGAATTCTCTGTCCTATCTAACAACAACAGCAATGACAACAATAATAATGACAACAACAAAGATAACAACAAGGGCAACAAAATGGGGGAAAATGGCCTCCAGGAGCAGTGGGTTAGTAGTGCAGGCACCGAGCCCCAGCAATAACCATGGAGGCAAAAAAAAGTCACTATCTTAAAAGTCAAAATTATTCATACTTGCATATTTGTATCACTGTATAAAAACTCCTTGATGTCTCAAAAAGTTATCATGTGATCTAGCAATTCACCTATTCTATACACTAATAAAGTGGAAGTTAGAATCAAAGCAGGTATTTAGATGCCAATATTCAAAGTAAAATTAATTACAACAGCCAAAAGAGAAGACTAAGGGGGAGGGGTGAGGGAGACAAAAAAGAAAGAATGAAAGAGCTCAAGAGTTCAACAAGTAAATGAATAAAATGTAATATATATATATATATATATATATATATATATGTAATTTAGTTGTGATGGAAGGAAAGTTCTTATACAGGCTACACTGTGAATGAACCTTAGAAAGGCTAAGCAATGTGGTCCGGGAGGTGGTGCAGTAGTAAATCATTGGATTCTCAAGCATGATGTCCCGAGTTCAATCCCCGGCAGCACATGTACCAGAGTGATGTCTGGTTCTTTCTCTCTCCTCCTATCTTTCTCATTAATAAATTCTAAAAAATAATAATAATAATAATTTTTTAAAAAGGCTAAGCAAAATAAATCAGACACAAAGGATAAAATGAGTCCACACATAAATATCTAGAATAAGCAAACTCACAGAGATAAAAACAGATTAGAAATTATCAGGAACTAGAGAAGGGGGTGAGAAATTACTGATTTATGAGCAGAGTTTACATTTAGGGTAATGAAAATGTTCTGAAAACAGAGAGTCATGACGATTGCCTAAAATTATAAATGCAATTAACACTACTGAAATGAACACTTTAAACTGGTTAGAATAGCATTTTTATGTAATACATATTTTAGATAATAAAAAAGGAGACTTCTTTACCCTTGCAGTAAAAAGGAGTACAATGTTCTTATCCCTTACCTAAAACTACCAGAAATTTTAGAACACATTTTACAACTGTGATATAACAGATAAATTACACTCACTAAGTTTTCTCTAGGTTGTAACTTTAGAGATCTTGGAATTTTAGGGACGATTTCCACTGGAGTTATTCTGACTACTGCGTGCATTTCTATATTTAGTCTTTTTCTCAGGTCATCTGGAATCTGAAATTTAAAAAATAAAAATATGTTCAAAGCTCAATTTTTAATACACAACACAAATACTGATATTAACACCTATGAGTCCAAGCAGAGTTATAAGAGCTATCATAATTCATGGGCTAAACAGATGAGTACTATATAGCCAGAGGTACTGTGATGGCATAAATACGTCAGTTTCCCCTACATTTTTTTTTGTCTATTTATTTTTCCCTTTTTGTTGCCCTTTTTTTATTGTTGTTGTGGTTATTATTATTGTTGTTATTGATGTCATCGTTGTTGGGTAGGACAGAGAGAAATGGAGAGGAGGGGAAGACAGAGAGGAGGACAGAAAGATAGACACCTGCTTCACTGCCTGTGAAGTGACTCCCCTGCAGGTGGGGAGCCGGGGCTTGAACCGGGATCCTTAGGCTGGTCCTTGCACTTTGTGCCACGTGCGCTTAACCCACTGCGCTACCACCCGACTCCCCCTACATTTCTTTTTACAACTTCTTTGGAGTCTGAACAATTTTGATCTCTCAAGTCAAGCCTATTAGAGTATCTGATGGCAACTACTGCTATTCCTCACTGTCTAATTGTTCCCAACCTATAAAACAGAGTAAGATATGCACAATCCTTACCGTTACCTTGCATCATGGGCCTCAAAACTCTACCATCAGCGCTTCACCAATTCTCACTATACAATTTCAAGACAGAAAAAGGAAGTATTCCTGCCTAATGACAGAACTATTAATAAAACAGATAGGTGACAATTCAGTGTTAGACATTTTGGTTTTGGAGATTAGGTTTTGGAGTAGTTATTTTATTTTTTTTGGGGGGGGGGGCAAGGCTAACAGGGTAATCATCACTGGGGTTTAGTACCTACACAGTTACATGGTTCCTGTTGGCTACTTCTTCGTTCCCTCTTTCTTTTCTTTTCTTTCCTTCCTTCCTTTTTCTGTTTTGATAAAGAATGGGAGACAGAGAGGGAGGAAGACAGAGAGGAGAGACACTGTAGCACTGCTCCACAACTCATAAAGCTTTTGCCCCTTTTCAGGGCACTCCAAGCTAACCATGAGTTCTAGAATTATCCTGTTTGGTTTGGATCCAGTTTAGCTGATTGCCTATGTAAGGACAGATTAAGCCTATACCAATCTAAACTTAAATTTTGCCCAAGAAATCATCTTTACCTAAACAAGGACATTACCATGTAATCAGAAAAGTGACCCTGCAAAGACTTCAACTCTTTATTTCATTTTTAATTTTTAGTCCAGAGCACTCCTCAGCTGTCGCTTATGATAGTATGCTGGGGACTGAAGTTGGGACCTCAAGAGTCTCAGGCATGAAAGTCATGCTATCTCCCCAGCCCTCCAACAGACTTTAGACACTGTTCCTTACTACACTGGCTTTTAATTTATATGTAAAACAATATTTTATGCATAGTTTGGGGAAAGTTCAAACAACATACTTTTTCCCTAAATAAAAAAACTTATACTAGGAGGTCGGGTGGTGGTGCAGCTGGTTAAGTGCACATGTTACAGTGTGCAAGAACCCAGGTTTAAGACCCCAGTCCCCACCTACAGGGGTAAATCTTCACGCGGGGTGAAGCAGTGTTGCAGGTGTCTTTCTGTCTCTCCTTTCCTCTCAATTTCTGGCTGTCTCTATGCAATATATAAATACAGATACTTTTTTTTTTTTTGCCTCCAGTTATTGCTGGGGCTCGGTGCCTGCACTATGAATTCACTGCTCCTGGAGGCCTTTTTTTTTTTTTTTTTCATTTTGTTGTCCTTGTTTGATCATTGTTGTGGTTATTATTGTTGTTGTCATTGATGTCGCTGTTGTTGGATAGGACAGAGAGAAATGGAGAGAGGAGGGGGAGACAGAGAGGGGAAGAGAAAGATAGACACCTGCAGACCTGCTTTACCACCTGTGAAGCCCCCCTGCAGGTGGGGAGCCGGGGGCTCGAAACAAGATCCTTACTCCGGTCCTTGCGCTTTGGACCATGTGCGCTTAACCCAGCCCTTAACCACTTAACAGCTTAACCACTGCCCAGCCCCCAATAATTTTTTTTTTTAATTTATACTAACCCATACTTTTCCAAGATGGAGAGCTTCTATGTTTCTGGTATATTTTAGAGTATTCTTCAATTCCTCAAGTCCATTCCAGACTATTTTTAGTATATAGGTATTACTAGCTTTTTGATTATGATTTGGACTAATTTGTTTCTGATCTAGTTGCTCTGACATCTGTTTTTCTTTTTCAGGTGACATGACATTTTTCTTTGTTTTACTTTGCTGTTGCTTTGGAGAAAGTAGTTTAACTAGCTTCCCATAGGTTACAGTAAAACTGGGTTCAATTTCAAAATATTCCTGGTCCCATGGAAATGCATGAATGGCACAGTGCTTGTTAAAAATAGAATTTGTTGCTGTATTTTTACATATACTAGGAGGCCGAGAGTTACATACTCTGAAAATATTGTCAAGAGGAACAACTTCTGACTGCATATTTTTGAATGCATTGATTTCAGTTGAACCCCAAGATGTCTCTCTCTTCTTCTCAGATCCTAAAGAAAAAATGCTTCCTATCATAGTCCACAAGCTTGCTTTTGATGATGAGGAACCTGTAACCTCTGAATTTGTTTTATTAGATCCAGTGACTCCTGATGTTGAATGAAGCTGCGTGGCTTGAAATTCCTTTGCCAATCCTATTTGATCTCTTCCACAATTATGAAGTTTTCCATGAATATTATCTGCTTTTAAAAATGTATTTTCTTTGGCTTGCCGGGTCTTTGGTTGAATAAGAAGTTCAGTATCAGCTTCAAGTCTACCATATGTAGCAGCTGGAATTAGTGCAACTGTTTAGAAAATAAAGCTCATTAGTGCATGCTCACCTCTGCTTCAGTGCTATGGTATAAAAATATGACTGCAAATATTTAGCAGCACCTACCAATTTGAATAAATATGTGAGTTTGCTGATCAACCCAAACAGGAAAAATAGCTCTTGGAAAAACTATTCGAATTTGATCAAGAAGATGCTGTTCAAGGGAAGCAGCATGCAGTTCCTAGAACCAACCAAAGACAAGGAAAATCAGCTGAGTTTTTTTTTTTTTTTTTTTTTTTTATAAAATTGAAACACTAACAAAAATGAGTTTACATTTTACCCATTTCTGTCTAGGGGGGAAATTTCAATTCTTTCTCATAGATCAAGCCAATTCAGAAAATATAATGCAGTTCAAAAAAATCTAAAGATAGTGATTTGAAGTAGAGTTTAATCTTAAAATGGAAATAGTTCTCAGTTTGCTTTCTTTTCTTTTTTATCTCCAGGGTTATCACAGGTTCAGTATCTGTACTACAAATCCACTGCTCCTGGTGGCGTATATATATAACAGAGAGAAATTGAGAGGGGAGAGGAAGATAAGAGAGGGGGAAAGAAAGAAAGATACCTGAAGACCTGGTTTACAGTTTATGAGGTGATCCCCTTGCAGTGGGGAGCTGGGGGCTTGAAAAGGGATGCTTGTGTGGGTCCTTACGCTTCACACTTTGTGCACTTAACCCGGTGTGCCACCGCCCAGCCCCCTCAGTTTGTTTTCTTACCAGTATCTCCCAATCATCTGCAGAAAGGGGCTCCACTTCAACTTGCTGACAAGAGACCACATGAGAACATGGCTTGAGAAACACCTGGGAAAAAAATTTTTTTTTTAATATAAACCTACTTTTTAAAAAGTTTTGTTCTTATTTACTTCATATGAAGAGGACAGGGAGGGGGAAGTGAAAAGGGAGAGAGAAAGAGAGAGATTGGTTCACATGAGAGAGAAAAGAGAAAATCTAAAACATCACTTGAGTCTGCGCAGCACTTAAAGCTGAACCAGGAACTTCAAGCATGGAAGTTCCATCCTCTACTGGTAGAGCTATTTCCACTGCCACTGTAAAACTACCTTTAAGGGGGGCTGGGCAGTAGCGCAGTGAGTTAAGCAGATGTGGTGCAAAGCTCAAGGACCGGCAGAAGGATCCTGGTTCAAGCGCCGGCTCCACAACTGCAGGGGAGTCGCTTCACAAGCGGTGAAGCAAGTCTTGTGAAGCAGGTCTGCAGGTGTCTATCTTTCTCTCCCGGTCTCAGTCTCCCCCTCCTCTATCCATTTCTCTTTATCCTATCCAACAACAGCACTGACAACAACAATAATAATACAACAGCAGCAATGATAAACAACAAGGGCAACAAAAGGAAAAAAATAGCCTCCAGGAACAGTGGATTTGTAGTGCTGGCACTGAGCCCCAGCAATAACCCTGGAGGCAAAAAAAAAAAAAAAAAAAAAGAAGAAGAAGAAGAAGAAAGAAAAAACTACCTTTAAAAGACTTTCTGAGATTCAGGAAGATAGTATAATGGTTGACCAACAGAGTTTCCTACCAGAGGCTCTGAAGTTCCAGGTTCAATCTCCAGTACTACAAAAATCAATGCTGACCAGTGCTTGGGTTAAAATTAAAAAATAATTTAAAAAGGACTTTCTGCTTTCCTTAAAAAATAAGTTTAATTGGTTCGTGACTAAGTATAAAGAAAAATGTATGCTAGCACAACACTCCCCCCCCCCAATTCCAGTATCAGTTTATTGAAGAAATGGTGATTTACAGGATTTTTACTGTCACAAAGTTACATTTTCATTATTTCCCCAAGACAGGTATCAACACATTTCACTGTCAACCAAACCATCATCTTACTCAACCATAGAGACTTGGGGTGCCAACCTCACTTTCCCTTTCTAAGTCCCCAAATCTGCTGTGATATTTCATTGGGGATTCAAGCTTACTGCCCTTTGCTTTGTTTCTTAGAGCCCATCTGTGATGATATCACCCAGTGTCCATCCTTCTTCTGCCTTATCTCAAGCAATATGATCCCCTCTAGTTCCTTTCATGACTTTTTTTAAACAATAAAATAGGGGTCAGGCAGTGGTGCACTTGATTGAGTACACACATTAACAATAAAATAGTAGCTGACGAAACAGTTCGTGAATAAGATCCTCACTTTGATAACCAGTACTACATAAGCAATAAGCTGAACTGGCTCCAAACTAAACAGGATAAATGTCAGAGTGATGGTCTGGTTCTTTCTCTCACTCATAAGAGACAGAGAGATAGAAAGAGAGTGGTCCGGGAGGTGGCGCAGTGGATAAAGCATTGGATTCTCAAGCACGAGGTCCCGAGTTCAATCCCCGGCAGCACATGTATCAGAGTGATATCTGGTTCTTTCTCTCTCTCTTCCTATCTTTCTCATTAATAAATGAATAAAATCTTAAAAAAAAAAAGAGAGAGAGACTTCAAAAATGTTAAGTAGAAGAAACATCATCATCAAATTATGTCTTGACCTAGTATATACTGTTGATATAGAAATTTTACAATCAGAGCCAGGCAGTTGCACACCTGGTTATATAAATCCTAATATTTCATTCCATACAGATACACAGATAGATAATGTACGCTATTTAGCTATTTATAGTACATGTAAAGGTTTCTGTGATACAGCCTGTGGAGGTAAAATTATATAAAATATGTGGCTGGGTAGTTGTATGTATTATAATGCTGAAGGACCTGGGTTCAAACCCACAGTCTTCCTCCCCGAGGGGAAAGCTTTATGAGCAGTGAATCAATGTGGCAGGTATGTCTGTCTGCCTGTCTGTCTCGCTCCCTCTCTATCTTCCTCTTTCTTTGTGATTTCTCTCTGTCTCTATCCAGTAAATATAATAAAATATTTTTTAAAAATCAACAAGAAAAAAACTTTGAAAAAGTACAGAAAATATTTGTGATCTCATTTTTTAAATTCTAAAGGTCTAGTAAGATCTCAACAAACAAAATACTCATTCTGAATTTAGGGTGATAGAAAAGTAAAAACAAAATGCTCTTTCCTTTTTCTTTTAATGTATTTTGGATAAAGACAGAAATAAATGGGAGGACAGAGAGAGAAAGACACAACTGCAGCACTACTTCACTATTAGTGATTCTTTCCTAATACAGGTGGGGGTTGGGGGCTTGAACCTTGGTCCTTGTGCACTGTAATGTGAGCACTCCACCAGGTGCACCACCACCCAGCTCCCAAACTTTTTTTTTTTTTCCTCCAGGGTTACTGCAGGGGCTCGGTGCCTCCACTGCTCTTGGAGGCTATTTTTTCCCATTTTCGTTTTTCTTGTTGCCCTTGTTGTTATTATTGTTATTGTTGGACAGGACAGATAAATCAAGAGAGGAGAGGAAGACAGAGAGGGGAAGAGAAAGACATCTACAGACCTGCTTCATCGCTTGTGAAACGATCCCCCTGCAGGTGGGGAGCCGGGGGCTCGAACCCAGATCCTTACACCAGTCCTTGGGCTTGGCGCCATGTGCACTTAATCTGCTGAGCTACTGCCCAGCCCCCCTGTTGTGACCCCATTTTTTTGTAATTTAACTCTCTCATTGGCTGCTGCTTCATCTTGGTGGAGATGTTCTGGGTATCTGCAATGGCTACTTCTCCTGGGAACTGAACACGTGTGACTCTGCTAGCAGGTAAACTTTTAGACCTCTCTACAGCCATGAGCAACCTTTACCTTAGCTGATAATTGTTTATCTTATGGGACTAAGCTTCTATAACTATACTCAGACCTATGGACTTCATGTGCTCTTAACCCCTGATGATAATTGCTTATTTTGCCTTTTACCTGTTTCACCCTAATAAAACCTGTTGTTTAGTGGTCCAGGAGGTGGTGCAGTGGTAAACCTTTGGATTCTCAAGCGTGAGGTCACAAGTTCGATCCCCAGCAGCACATGTGCCAGAGTGATGTCTGGTTCTTTCTCTCTCTTCCTAGCTTTCTGATAAATAAAATCTTTAAAAAAACCAAAAAACTATTATTTAAACCTGTTCTCAGGTCCCCCGCTGTGAATCCTTTTACAGGTCACAGTGCACCCTCAAACCCCTTTTTAAGTTAAATTACAATACCTCTCAAAATACTTAAAATAAATTTTTAAAAATTAAGCAAATATGATCTTGGAAGGTTAGAACATTATTAAAAAAATAAGTGAAGGGAGTCGGGCTGTAGCACAGCAGGTTAAGCGCAGGTGGCGCAAAGCACAAGGACCGCATAAGGATCCCGGTTCGAACCCCGGCTCCCCACCTGCAGGGGAGTCGCTTCACAGGCAGTGAAGCAGGTCTGCAGGTGTCTATCTTTCTCTCCTCCTCTCTGTCTTCCCCTCCTCTCTCCATTTCTTTCTGTCCTATCCAACAACGACAACAACAATAATAACTACAACAATAAAACAACAAGGGCAACAAAAGGGAATAAATAAATAAAATAAATATTTTTTAAAAATTAAAAAAAAATTAAGTGAAGTCCATTAATACTAAGGAAACCTCAATTCATAAAACAAAAATAAGAGAAACAAAATTAGGGAGCCCATATAGTGTGTAAAATAGGTAATAAGAATACAAAATTAACTAGGGAACAGGACAAACTACAAGATAATGACTGCAACAAAGGATAGAACCAACTTGTAATATTCTATAGCAGTGTCCAAGGCAGGTGTTATCCAGCCTCTAAAAGAAAAAAATACCAAGAGTTGGGCGGTAGCGCAGTGGGTTAAGTGCACGTGGTACAAAGCGCAATGAGCTGCAGGATCCCAGTTTGAGCCCCAGGGTCCCCACCTGCAGGGGAGTCGCTTCACAGGCGGTGAAGCAGGTCTGCAGGTATCTATCTTTCTCTCCCCCTCTGTCTTTCCCTCCTCTCTCCATTTCTCTCTTTCCTATCCAACAACAACGACATCAACAACAACAATAATAATTACAACAATAAAACAACAAGGGGAACAAAAGGGAATAAATAAATAAATGTCTAAAAAAAAAAATACCGGCGTAAGGATCCTGGTTCGAGCCCTGGCTCCTCATTTGTAGGGGAGTCGCTTCACAAGCAGTGAAGCAGGTCTGCAGGTGTCTATCTTTTCCTCTCCCTCTCTGTCTTCCCCTTCTCTCTCCATTTCTCCCTGTCCTATCCAACAATAACGACATCAATAACAACTACAACAATAGAATAAGTGCAACAAAAGGGATAAATAAATGTTTAAAAAAAAGAAAGAAAAAATACATAGGGTTGGGGGGAGATAATTTAATACTTATGTAAAGGGGGTCAGGCAGTAGCACAGTGGGTTAAGTGCACATGACACAAAGCACAAAGACCGGCATAAGGATCCTGGTTCAAGCTCCTGGCTACCCACCTACAGAGGGGTTACCTCACAGGCAGTGAAGCAGGTCTGCAGGTGTCTATCTGTCCACTCCTCCTCTCAGTTTCTCTCTGCTCTATCCAACAACAATAATAGCAATGACAACAAGGGCAACAAAAGGAAAAAAATAGCTTCCAGGAGCAGTGGATTCGTAGTTCATACACCGAATCCCAGCGATAACTCTGGAGGCAAAAAAAAAATACATAAAACACTAATACTTATGTAAAGAGAATCATGCCTGAAGCTCCGAATCCCCGGGTTCAAACCCCTGTACTACCATATGCCAGAGCTCAGCAGCACTCTAGTTAAAAAAAAAAATGAAATAAGGGGCCAGGCAGTGGCATACCTGGTTAAACACACACACACACACACACACACACACACACACTACAGTGTGCAAGGATTCCAGTTCAAGCCACTGGTCCCCACCTGCAAGGGGAAAGCTTCACAAGCGATGAAGTAGAACTGCAGGTATCTCTCCATCTTTATCCTCTCCCCTCCTTCTCTGTCTCTATCTGATAACAAATAAACAAAAGTTAAAAATAAATAAACAAATATAATACATGCCTCTGGGTAGGGGAGATAGTACAATTATTATGCAAAAGACTTTCATGCCTGAGGCACTAGATGTCCCAAGTTCAATCCTCATGACCACCATAAAGCCATCCTCTGGTAAAAAAAAAAAATAAGTGAAATTCTTAAAAAAAAATAGAAATGTGGTTTAAATATTTATCCGAATTTTAATTTTATTTCTACTGCTATATTATTGACATAGGAAGAAAAATCAGTGTCATCACATTTTGTGCTTACCTGTTCTCCATTTGAGAGTCCAAGTTTCTGACCAACTTGTCTATTAATTTCAGCCACATATTCACCATCATCACTAAAATGCCGTCCTTCCACCCAGCTCAAGAATGCAGGCTGATGACCCCAGGTTACTTCTATAGCTTGGCTCTATTTATTCAAAAAGCAAAATCAGAAAAGGTTTTAAAAGGTTCTCATTATTTTCTTCATTCACATAAGAAATAAACAAGTATTACAATCTACACATACAAAAAACAGTTCTATAGTTGACAAACTGTTACCACATTTAGAAAACTATAAAAACCAGTTAAGAACACATATCACCAGGTGCAAGGGCCTAGGTTCAAGCCTCTGCTCCCCAATTGCACAGGGGATACTTCACAAGCAGTAAAGCAGGTTTACAGGTTTTATCTTTCTCTCTCTACCTCTCCTCTCAATTTCTTTCTGTCAAATGAAATAGAAACAAACAAACAAACAAAAAAGGCTACCAGGAACAATGGATTCATAGTGTTGGCACCAAGCCCCAGCAATAACCCTGGTGACAATCAAAAGGGAAAAAAAAGGGGGGGGGGGGAGTCAGGCAGTAGCACATCAGGTTAAGTACTGGTGGTGCAAAGCGTAAGGATCCGGGTTCGAGTCCCCGGCTCCCCACCTGCAGGGGAGTCGCTTCACAAGCGGTGAAGCAGGTCTGCAGGTGTCTTTCTCTCCCTCTCTGTCTTCCCCTCCTCTCTCCAATTCTCTCTGTCCTATCCAACAACAATGACATCAATAACAACAACAGTAAAACAACAAGGGCAACAAAAGGGAATAAATATTTTTAGAATTTTTTTTTAAAAAAGCTGTAATCATTTCCAATGCCACACTGGCAATACTATGAATAAAACCAATACCCTAGGATTCTTATGACTGAATTCAACCATTCCAGAATTCAAGACAGCAACATGTAGTCAACGAACTTAGTCATGCATCTATAGATATAGATAGATACACATTTATTCTAAATTAACATTTCAAGGAAGAAGAAAAAGATGACACCAGAGCAGTTGGGGAGTGGGAGTAATGCAGTGGCCAGAGAACTGGACACTCAAGTATGAGGTCCTAACTTCAATCCCAGCACTGAGTGTGCCAGAGTGATGTTCTGCTTCTCCATCTCTACTGTTAATAAACAAATCTTTCATAAACAAATATCTACCCTTTAAAAACTGACACCAGGGGACCAGGCAGTGGCGCAGTGGATTAAGCACACACGGTGCTAAACTCAAGGGCCCGTGTAAGGATCCCGGTTCAAGTCCGCAGCTCCCCACCTGTGTGTGTGGGGGGGGGCACTTCAGAAGCTGTAAAGCAGGTATCTGTCTTTCTCTCCCCCTCTCTATCTTCCCCTCCTCTCTGTTTCTCTCTGTCCTATCCAACAACAATGACAGCAATAACAACAACAACAATGATAAACAACAAGGGTAACAAAAGGGAAAAATAGCCTCCAGGAGCAGTGGACTCAGGCACTAAGTCCCAGCAATAACTCTGGAGGCAAAAAATAATAATAATAACATCAAACAATATCTTCTACAATATTTTCTATAATGGTAAAAACTTGGGAATGTCTTTTAAATATTTATCAGCAGGATAAAGATTTTTAAAAATATGGATATACTATTTTAGTGACGTGTGAGTAAATGAGACAGGTATGGTAATAATTAAAAATCTATGGGGGGGTATGAGATAGCTCACCATGCAGACCGCACACTTGACCATGCATGCACAGGGACCTGGGTCAAGCTCTCAGAACCGCATGGGAGCACTAGACACTACACGAGGGTGAAGCAGTGCTATGGTGTCTGTCTGTTTGTCTGTCTCTGTCTGAAATTAAAAAAGAAGTCTGCCTGAAAATGGTGGAATTGCACAGGTACAAAGCCCTGGCACCAAAGAAAAAAGAGAAACAGAAAGAAGAAAAAAGATACACATCAGTATACGACTAAAATTATGAACTATCAATCAGGTGGGATATACAGTCCTGTATTTAATCATGAGAAAACTAATAAATACATATGGCAAATGGACAAAAGCAGGATCTGGGAGACAGGTGGTGGCACACCCAATTGAGCACACATATTACAATGCACAAGGACCCAGGTTTGAGCCCTGGCTCCCCACCTCCACGGGGGAGGTTTCATGAGTGGTGAAACAGGTCTGTAGGTATCTGTTTCTCTCTTCGTCTCTCCTTCCTCCCTTTCAATGTCTTTCTGCCCTATATAAAAAGAAAGAATGAAAGGAAGAGAGAGGGGAGAGGGAGAAAGGGAGAGAGGGAGGGAGGGAGGGAGGGAGAGGGAGGAACAGAAAGAGAGAAAAAGACTCGAAGTGGTGGATTCATTGTGCAGGTGGATTCATTGTGTGTGTTTATTGCTCTAAGCCCCAGGAGCAATAAACAGTCACACACACACACACACACACACACACACACACACACACACACACACACACACGATCCTATCATCAGAGATAATTACTACTAAAACTTTTTTTGTTATTTTTTTTAGTTATCTTTATTTACTTATTGGCTAGAGACAGAAATTGAGAGGGATGGGGGAGATGAGAGGGAGAGAGACAGAGAGAGACACCTGCAGCACGGCTTCACCACTTGTGAAGCTTTCCCTATACAATATAACATGTGCACTCAACCAGGTACACTACCACCCAGCTTCCCTAATAATTTCTTGTGTACACTACTACAAATTTCATATTATCCCAGTTCTTAAAAGTATATAAAAGTTCTAAAACTATGAAAACATTTATAACTTTAATATATACATATATAATTTAATCTCATTAAAACAGTTGTATAAAATATGCGATTTTGTGGCTTGTACTAGAAACAGTGCCTTTCATTACTAAAGAATTGAAAAGTACAGGGCTGGGAGTCCGGTGGTAGTGCAGCAGGTTAAGCGCACGTGGTGCAAAGTGCAAGGACCAGCACAAGGATCACAGTTCGAACCCCCAGCTCCCCACCTGCAGGGGAGTCGCTTCACAGGCAGTGAAGCAGGTCTGCAGGTGTCTTTCTCTTCCCTTGTTTCTCTTCCCCTCCTCTCTCCATATCTCTCTGTCCTATCTAACAATGATATCAACAACAATAATAACTACAACAACAATAAAAAAAGCAACAAGGGCAACAAAAGGGAAAATAAATTTTTAAAAAAGTTCGGGGCTGGGGAGACAGCATAATGGTTATGCAAAAGACTTTCATGCCTGAGGTTCCAACATCTCAGATTCAATCCCCAGCACAACCATAAGCCAGACTTGTACAGTGCACTGGTATGTCTTTCTCTTTCACTGAAAATATAATAAATTTTAACAAATAATTAAAAATTCATTATAAAACTCTTGGAAAACATATAAACTTGGAAGAAAAAGTCTTTACCTTAATATATGTGGAGGATATTCCTTCCACAAAAAGATAACCACAAGAACAACTTATCTGATTCATGACGATCTTTTCTTCAATGCACAAACCAAATATTACATAATTATTATAGTTATGAATTTATTATTTTTCCCCACTTACCATCATAGCACAAAAATTCTCACCATGTCATTTGTTGCACGAGAACTTCATTCAAGCATGATTTCAATGCTCCCTAGCTTTTTCATATTCTATTTATTTCAGAGAGACATGATAGCATTGGAGCTACACCTGATGCTGTGACACTCCCATGTGGTACCAGGGTTCAAACCTGGGTCACATGTATAACATGGCACACCCCCTACTAGCTGAAATATCTTCTGTCTCCCATAACTCCTTTTTTTTTTTTAAGTAAGGATTTCAGCAATTGCCATCAAGACTAACCATTCAGGATGTTTTAGTATTCCTGAATTCACTTATATCAAAACTAGCTTGTTAAATTATTAAAAGCTAAATGCATTAAGTTACATCAAATTTTATACTTCAAAACTGGCTATAAATTGAGTATTGTGCTTCTTTTTTTAATTAATTTTATTTTATTAAGACAGAAACTGAGAGGAGTAGAGTAAGGAGGGAAAGAGAAAAAGAGACAAGTGCTTGCTTCAGCAGCATATATACTAAAATTGGAACGATACAGAAAAGCATGGCCCTTGCACAAGGATGACACGAAAATTCGTAAACGTTCCATATTTTTTTAAATTGTTGTAGTTATTATTGTCGTTGTTGTTGGATAGGACAGAGAGAAATGGAGAGAGGAGGGGAAGACAGAGGGGGGAGAGAAAGACACCTGCAGACCTGCTTCACCGCTCGTGAAGCGACTCCCCTGCAAGTGGGGAGCCGGGGTTCGAACTGGGATCCTTACGTGGGTCCTTGCACTTTGTGCCACCTGCACTTAACCCGCTGCGCTACTGCCCAACTCCCAAACGTTCCATATTTTTAAGGATTTAGATTTACTGAAAAAATAAATAAAATTATAAATTTGTAAAAAAAAAAAAAAAAAAAGGAAAGAAAGAAAGAAAAGGGGGGGGCTGGACTGTGGCGCAGAGGTTCAAGCCCCCGGCTCCCCACCTGCAGGGGGTTGCTTCACAGGTAGTGAAGCAACCGTCTGCAGGTGTCTTATCTTTCTCTTCCCTTCTCTATCTCCCCGTCCTCTCTCGATTTCTCTCTGTCCTATCCAACAACAACAGCAGCAGTAATAACGATAAACAACAAGGGCAAGATAATGGAAAAAAAATAGCCTCCAGGAGCAGTGGATTCATAGTGCAGGCAGAGCCCCAGCGATAACCTAGAGACAAAAAGGGGGGGGGGGGGAAGGAAGAGAAAGAAAGAGACAACTGTAGCTCTGCTTCAGTGCTCATGAAGCTTCCTCCCTGTGGGTGGGGACCAGGAGGAGGAGCCCTGAAAAATGAGAGAGGTTAAAGCACCGTTCCACCACACATGGAGTTCTATGTGTTTGTCTTTGTTGCTCTTATATGATGCTGGGGATCAAAGGGAAAGATACAGAAAGAGACAGCACTGCTGCTCAGCTCAAGCCGATAGTGATGCTGGCAACTGAACCTGTGACCTCAGAGCCTTAGGCACCAAAGTCTTTTTTCATAACCATTATGTGGTCTTTCTAGCACTTAGGTAGGGATTCAAAGGCACAAAATCTTCATTAAAGCTTACTGATTCAAACAGGAAATTATTATGCTGTACATACACAACTAATTTATATCAATTTATACCTGGAACTTAGATAATGTTATAATACAATATTACTTTGATTTAGAAAAATATGTTTAAAAGTTGAGTGAGAGCTAGGGTAGGATCTACTTGGAACTTGGTAACAGTAACTAATTCTTCAATCACGAGAGAAACGTCTCAGGAATAAAAGGTAGTGTAGTAGAAAGAAAGAGAGGATGGGGAGAAAGGGAAAGAAAAAAGGCAGTGTCTGTTGAATTTGGAAAGACTTGAAAGATGGACAAAATTATTATGGGGAAGTAATAATGGCAAAATGATGGCAATCGCTTAAACCAGTGGTGGGAGTCACAAATCCAGGCCTGCCAAGGATTTTAAATATTCTATCCTTTCCCCTTATAAGCCCAAAGTCACAGACGATGTTTTTCACTACGAAAATACGGACGCTGTATCTCCTCCAGTTATTAGAGGTACGAACCACCACTACCACGTAGAGAAAGGCCACCGATTGCAGAAGGTTCAAGTAATGCAAACTATGCCGTTCAAGCATGCTCAGTTCAATGCACATTACTGGCATATCTCCCAGCGCTGGCAAGTCACAATCATGTTATTAACCTCCGGACTCAGTTAACTCCAGTTAACTTACACAGACCCCGCAAAACAAATACATCTTTCCCATGGCAGCAGTACAAGTATCTGAATTCGCTAGCAGAAAACACATTTTTAAAACCAGTAGTAGTGGTAATAGTAGTAGTAACAGACTTCTTAATAGCTTATAACAACAATTATAAACTTAATAGCTTTTCCAACCGGGAACCAGAAATATCCGAACGCACAGGCAGATTACCAGGATGTTTGAAAACTTCCCTGGTGAGCAGACCTGGATAGAACAAAGCAAGTTAACTTAAAAGACCCGGTGCTGCACGAGACAGAGTGGTCTGCAGAGAATGCCCAGACCAGTCTTGCCCCACTGAGGTCCACAGGGTAGCCTCTAAACGACTTGGTAGAATGGGGAAGGCTTGAGTGGCCGCAGGTCCTACCCAGATCTCAACTAGGTTGGAGCCCAGGCCGCCCACCAGGTGACCCTGCCGGAAGCGGGCGCGTTACCTGCAGCAGGTGCAGCTGGGCCACGAGGCGCCCTGGCAAGTGGAGGAAGCAGTCACGAGCGTTGGTGAAGGTCACAGTCACGACTGCTCCCCCATCTCCAGCACCCGCTAGGCGGTCGCGGTCCCACATTTCCCGCAAACGCTGCCAGCCCTAGTCACCCGAGCTTTGGGGGAGCTCAGCTGGGTCAGGACGAGGGCACAGGAGCCGGAGAGATCGATCGGCCCCGCCCCCTGAGATCTCGCCTCC
This sequence comes from Erinaceus europaeus, assembly GCF_950295315.1. Taxonomy (NCBI): domain Eukaryota; kingdom Metazoa; phylum Chordata; class Mammalia; order Eulipotyphla; family Erinaceidae; genus Erinaceus; species Erinaceus europaeus. The sequence continues at coordinate 54,441,839 of NC_080169.1, read as the reverse complement.
TGTTCCCGCGGCGCGCCTCGCCGCACGCCGAGTAAGGGGAGGAGCCACCAAGCCCTCGGCTCTGGAGTCTCTCCGCCGCGCCGCTGGGGGGAAGCATCATCTCCTTCACCCAATCTTTCCTCCGGAGGGGGTGGGGGGGAAAGGCGATGGCCGATTGTGTCGATTCTTTAGCCAATCGTGGCACTGCGTGGTCTATCTTGCTCTCTCTTATTGGATAAGGAGAGTACAGCGTGGCGGATGTTGTTGCCTCAACCCGAGCCTAAGCAGGCAAGATGGCGTCGAGTGGTAGGGAGATCGGCAGCATACTGAGCCACCACGTCCAAAAGTCTGCATGCGACACTCGAGCCAAGTACCGAGAGGGGCGACGACCTCGTGCTGTTAAGGTAAAGTGGTTTAGTTTTATTCGCTAGCCTCGGTAGCTTTATGGAAACTTCTTTTCCGTATAGCGAGAGATTCCACAAAGTTGCTCTCATCCATCACTCATTGAAAATGAGTATAAGGGGCTCTAGACTGCAGCTGCCAAAGATCGTGCGTTTGGTCAACTACTAGAACAGAGCTGTTACAGTCACTGTATCTTCCGTGTTTACAATATTACGTCAGCACATACACAGCCAACGCCTGGAAAAGTTCACTTGAAGGTGTAGTGTGTTCTGTTTTAGTTGGAGGGTCTCCAGCGCAGGGAGAATTGTTTGGTTTTTTTTTTTTATGCAGAATGGGGCAACTTTTTTGATTTTTCTGTTTTGTGCAGACCTGTTGAATAGTATTTCTTGTTGTCAAAGTTAGGTTTTTTTAAATATCAGATTTGATCTGGGCATATTTGTGAAATATATTTAATATGTTGTCATTTTTTATAGGTATATACAATTAATTTGGAATCTCGGTACTTATTAATTCAAGGAGTTCCTGCAGTAGGAGCAATGAAGGAACTAGTTGAGCGATTTGCTCTCTATGGTGCAATTGAGCAGTATAATCCTCTTGATGAATATCCAGCAGAAGATTTTACAGAAGTTTATCTTATTAAATTTGTGAATTTACAAAGTGCAAGGTAATATGCAAGTGAAGTAATATCTCCTTTCTTCCATTCCCATTGCTGTCTTTTGGATTCCAAGTTTCCCTCAATCAAACTTGGATTATCCAGTAACCTAACATGGCTTGTATTACTAACTTCTTCCCGTCTTAAATGTTAACCTTGACAAAATATCATTCTAACTATATAGCTTCCTTTTTTTTTTTTTTTTTTCCTATCCAGAGCGCTGCTCAGCTCTGGTTTTTGGTGGTGTAGGGAATTAACCTGAGACTCTGGAGCATAAAGCATGAGACTCTGCATAACTATATCTCTCCCACTATTACATGTCATGAATTTGGAGTAAGCATTCCACTTTCACTGATAACAGACATCATGGCCTTGAGCAAGTTATTTTACCCTATTAAGCCTGTTTTTCCCGTTCTGCAAACTTAAGTGGTAAAGATCACTGGATTTTTTGAGATTTTTGCTTGTTTTTTATTTTTATTTATTTTGCATCTGGAGTCATGTGATAGCCTCAGCTTACTCTTAGCTGTAGTCTCACTTCCCTAACCAAGTCATTGGCTCTTGGTAGTGAAGTATATTTTGAAGAAATTTTGCATCTCCCATAGCACCTAGTAGTAGGTGATGAAGTTTGATACCTGGATTTAAATCCAGGTTCCACAAATCAGTGTGAACATAGTCAAGTTGTATAATCAATCTCCTTGTACCTCTGTTTCATCAGAAAGTTGGTGTGAATGACTCTGGGTCCATGCTCCCAGAGGGATAGAGAATGGGAAAGCTATCAGGGGAGGGGATGGGATATGGAGATTGGGTGGTGAGAATTGTGTAGAGTTGTACCCCTCCTACCCTATGGTTTTGTTAATTTATCCTTTCTTAAATAAAAAATAAATTAAAAAAAAGAAAGTTGGTGTGAAATATTAATTCCAGAGAAGTGTTTATAACACTGCCTAGAATGTAGTAAAATATCAATATTTATTATTATTGTATCACAGCATTGCTCAGCTCTGGAGTATAGTGGTGCAGGGGATTGAACCTGGGATTTTGGAGTCTCAAGCGTGAGAGTCTTTCCATAACCATTATACTATCTCCCACACCATATATTTCTTACCATTATTCCTAACTCATAAATAATTCAATATTTCTCTTAGTTCTTACTGGCAACTTTGAATTTGTTGAGTGGGGGGCCGGGTGGTAGTGCAGCAGGTTAAGCGCACATGGCACAAAGTGCAAGCTAGGACAGGCATAAAGATCCCAGTTCAAACCCTGGCTCCCCACCTGCAGGAACGTAGCTTCACAAGCAGTAAAGTAGGTCTGCAAGTGTCTGTCTTCCCCTTCTCTCTCACTTTCTCTCTGTCCTGTCCAATAATAGCAACAAGGGCAACAAAATGAGAAAGATGGCCTCTAGGAGCAGTGGATTCATAGTGCATGCACTGAGCCCCAGCAATAACCCTGGAGGAAAAAAAAAGTTTGTTGAGTAAATTCATCCTCTCATTTTTCTAACCAATGAGTTGCTATAAATCCAGTATTTCCTCAATTATTGAAAGTTTTTACAATTACAATTTTTTTTTCCTTTTTTTTCCTCCAGGGTTATTGCTGGGCTCGGTGCCTGCACCATGAATCCACCGCTCCTGGAGGGCATTTTTCCCCTTTTGTTGCCCTTGTTGTTGTAGCCTCGTTGTGGTTATTATTATTGCCATTGTTGACGCTATTCGTTGTTGGATAGGACAGAGAGAAATGGAGAGAGGAGGGAAAGACAGAGAGGGAGAGAGAAAGATAGACACCTGCAGACCTGCTTCGCCTCCTGTGAAGTGACTCCCCTGCAGGTGGGGAGCTAGGGGCTCGAACCGGGATCCTTATGCCGGTCCTTGCGCTTTGCGCCACATGCGCTTAACCCACTGCACCACCACCCGACCCCCAATATTTTTGTTTTTATGCATTATCCCCAGTATCGGAATAAATTGTGCTAAAAAGGCTAAATTACATATGAACTAACTTTCAAGGGCCATGTAACTTAGCTTAGAGAGAAATCGTATGCTTCAGGCTAGCCAGCGGAATCAAAAGTTAGTTAAAGGGACTGGGACATAGCTCACCCAGTAGAACACACATTTCATTATCAAGGATTCAGGATATGCAGGATGACATAGGAATCACCATGCAGGGGCGGGCGGTTAAGCACAAATGGCGCCAAGCACAAGGACTGGCATAAGCATCCTGATTTGAGTCGTCCCCCTTCCGCCCCTTCCCACTTGTAGGGGTGTCACTTCACAAGGTGAAGTAGTTCTACAGGTGTCTGTCTTTCCCCCTCTCTGCCTTCCCCTCCTCTCTCGACTTCTCTCTGCCCTATCCAACAACAATGACAACAGTAACAATAACAACAACATATCTGGGCAACAAAAATGGCCTCCAGGAGCAGTGGATTCATAGTGCAGGCACCGAGCCCAAGCAATAACCCTGGAGGCAAAAAAATAATAATAATTAAAAAAGGAACACCATGAGCAGTAGACCTGTGTTGTGGTCTTTCGCCATATCTCCATTTCACCCTCTCTCCTTTCCTCCCTCTTTCCCACTTTGTCTTGATCTGAAATTTAAAAAAGGAAAAAGATAAAAAGAGCCACCAGGGGTGGTGGAATTGAGAAAGTTGAAGCTCTAGGTTAATAAAAAAAAATTTTTTTAAAGATAAAAGAAATTGGAAGGACTGGAGATAATAGTTCACCAGTCAGTATGTCTGTATTGCCAAGCACGTGACCCAGGTTCAAGTCCCAGTGTCATGTAAGGTACTATGGCAGTTATGGAAACCTAAGTGCTTTGGTTTATCACCTCCCCCCCCATCTTCTATATGAATGAGAAATGTAGCATAGTTAGGTAAAATCGAGCACGTAGGAGATGCCAGACCCCAGTTCCATCAAAAGCAGGGAGGGAGGGAGGCAGGCACCTGGATATATGTAGACAACAGAGCTCAAAATCTACTAATACTGCTGGGAAAAAGGAGAAAAGACTCTGAGTATGTACTGGATAAGTAGGATCACTACTATTAGAGCATCTTAATTCTCACATGTAAGATATATATTCATATAGCAAAAGCTTGACTTTCCTCTATAGATAAGTACATTGTATATTATTTAAGTTGTTTTTACACTGGGTAAGTCTATATTAGTAAACCATATGATTACATACTTGTTTAGGACAGCCAAGCGAAAAATGGATGAACAGAGTTTCTTTGGTGGATTGCTTCATGTATGCTATGCCCCAGAATTTGAGACAGTAGAAGAAACTAGGAAAAAATTACAAGAGAGGAAGACTTATATAACAAGAACTACTAAAAATAAAGGTATGAAAATGCTGTTACTAAAGACCAACATGTCAGGTATTCTACTCGGTTTGTCATAAGTGAGTTCCAAGTCAAATGGGAAGAGAGTAAGTAAATGATCACCATATTAAGTGAGTGTAAGGTACAGGCATACTGTATCTGGACTAGGAAGGTACAGATGGTGGTTTGTAGGAGACTGCCTACAAAATGTGAGTTTTAAAGGATAAGTATACATTACCCAGAAGAGGGGGTGATAAAATAGAAAAATTGTTCCAGCTAGAATGTTTAAAGGCCCAGAGGAATAAAAAAACATTTTACGTTTTAAGGAACTTGAGTACTACAGAATAAACAAAGCACAAGGGCTTCAGTAAGAGATCATATTGAAAAATGGACAGGAATGGGGAACTCAGAGCTCTGGTGGCAGTAACAGTGTGGAATTATACCCCTGTTACTTCATAATTTTGTAAATCAATATTAAATCATTAATATTTTTAAGTGGATAGAAAGTGAATCATGACATGCTCATGTTTCTCATGCTAAGAAGAACCATTGTGATTTGTGAACTAACTGGCAATTGCTAAAAGTGGAGAAGTTTCAGTTTTGAATCAAAAGTATGTATTGCCTGCTCAAGAGAAATTTTTCAGGGGGCCATTTGTTAACATTCTAAAGTAATGACTGTTTTTTAAAAATCACATCTGTGTTTTGAAAATAGTTAACTATTCTTTCCCTTTCCCCCACCATTTAAATTGTAATATGAAGATCATTACATGACAAAGGAGAAACTGATTACAAAATATAACAAAGATTTTACGCAGGATTTACATTTGGAAACATCTGGATTTTGTGCTGCCACTTCAGACACCCCTGGGAACTCATGTCCTTCACTTCCTTATTCTTGTGAATTGCCTTTATGTTACTTCTCTTCAAAATATATGTGTTCATCAGGAGTGCATCTGAATGATGTGTCACAGTCTTCCCAGGATGGTAGAAACCCTTATGAAACAGTGGAACATTGTAACCACAATGACTTCTTGGAGAAAGAACAGGTGAAAACATTAAAAAATTCAGCGGTCAGTCCTCATTCTCAGAAGAGTACTACTCCTTCAGAAGCAGTTGGCAGATTTATGCCGAGGACAACACAACTGCAGGAGCGGAAAAGAAGAAGAGAAGATGATCTTAAACTAGGAATTTTTCTCAAAACAAGTACCAGTAGTAGTGAGGTTATGATTGGGCCCCAGTTACCAGACATACCGAAAGTGGATATGCAAGATGACTCATTGAATACAACTGCAAATTTAATTCGGAATAAACTTAAACAGGTAAGATATTTTTTTTATTTTTTGCCTCCAGAGTTATTGCCGGGGCTTGGTGTTGGCACTGCGAATCCACTGCTCCGGGAGGCTATTTTCCCCCATTTTTGCTGCCCTTGTTGCTGTTATTATTGATGTCGTTGTTGTTGGATAGGACAGAGAGAAATGGAGAAAGGAGGGGAAGACAGGGGGAGAGAAAGACACCTGCAGACCTGCTTCACCACCTGCAACCCCCCCCCCCCCCCGCAGGTGGGGAGTCGGGGACTCAACCGGGATCCTTACGCTGGTCTTTGCATGTCGCGCCATGTGCACTTAACCTGCTGCACTACCGCCCAACCCCCGGTAAGATCATTTTTTTTACAAACTTTTTTTTTCTTTTTATTTTATTTTATTTATTTATTTTTCCCAGAGCACTGCTCCACTGTGGCTTATGGTGTTGCAGGGCATTGAACCTGAGACTTTGGAGCCTCAGGCATGAGAGTCTCTTTGCATAACCATTATGCTATCTACCCCTGCCCTTTTACAAACTTTTCTAAGAGATTTGGTTACAAGATTAACATAAATAGATGGAGAATTATTTGTGGAAACTAGTGTCAGATTTGTTCTTCAGTTTTAGCTATTTGATGTGTTTTCCTGTAATTATTTAATGGGCAAAATGAATTTGACTAATAGAAATTTATTTGGGGGCCAAGTGGGTGGTGGTTCACCTGGTGAAGCACACAGTGTACAGTGCACAAGGACCCAGGTTTAAGCCCCTGGTCCCTACTTGCAGGGGAAAAACTTCACAAGTGTTAAAGCAGGGCTGCAGGTGTCTCTGTCTCTTTCCCTCTCTGTCTCACCCTCCCCTCACAATTTCTCTCTGTCTCTATCCAATAATAAATAATTTTAACAAAGAATTAAGGGGTTTTTATTATTTATTTATTTTCCCTTTTGTTGCTCTTGTTGTTTATCGTTGTTGTTGTTATTGCCATCATTGTTGTTAGATAGGACGGAGAGAAATGGAGAGAAAGACAGACACCTGCAGACTTGCTTCACCACCTGTGAAGCGACTCCTCTGTAAGTGGGGAGCCGGGGGCTCAAACCGGGATCCTTATGCCTGTCCTTGTGTTTTGCACCACCTGCACTTAACCCGCTGCACTACACCCGACTCCCCTTAAGAAGGGTTTTTTAAAAAAGAAAGAAACTTATTTGCAGGCTGGGGAGACAGTATAATGGTTATACAAAAAGATATTCAGGGGGGTCGGGCGGTGGCGACCTAGTTTTTTTTTAAAAAACTAGTTTTTTTTTTTTTTTTAAAAAAAAAAGATACTCAGTTCTGAGGCACCAAAGGCTCCAGGTTCCTTCCCCAGCACCACCATAAAACAGAGTTGAGCAGTGTTCTGATAAAGAAGGGGGAAAAAAAAAACTTTTTTTTTTGCTTTAATTTCACTAATCCTTGTTTAAACAATAAACAAAAGACATTTAGTATGAGTCTAAATATAAGCCTGAGCTTTCCTGCTTTTTTTTTTTTTTTTTTTTTTTAGTTTTTTAAAAAATAATTTTATTTGGGCGGGGGAAATAGCATAATGGTTATGCAAACAGACTCTCATGCCTGAGGCTCCTAAATCCCAGGTTCAATCCCCCACACCGTCATAAGCCAGAGCTAAGCAGTGCTCTGGTGCTTCTCTGTGTATGTGTGTGTCTCTGCATCTCTCTCAAAAAAATTAAATTAAAAAAATAATTTATTCACTTGAGTGAAACAGAAGTCAAGAGGAAAAGGAGAGAGAAAAAGAGACACCCATACCACTCTTTCACCACTTGTAAAGCTTTTCCCCTACAGGTTAGGACGAGAGGTTTGAACCTGGATTCTCGAGCATTGTCATATGTGTGCTCAATTGGTGGTCCACTGCATAGCCCCTCTTCTCCACTTTTCAGTACTTCCTAAATAATTTTAATATGAACCAGAGTAGAACACTACTGTATTAAAAGAAAATTGTTACAATTTATTTCTTAAAGTTCAAAATTACTGAAAATTACATCAAATTCAAAATACTTATTTTGCTTCTTCAATGAAGATAGCCAGAAAAGAAGGTGAGATTTTTTTAAAGAATATGCCTTGGGATAAGTCCTGTTAAATTTCAAATGTAAAATTTTTTGAGTGGTAGAACTAGAGTGTCAATAAATACATCTTTAAGGAAAAAAAAAAACTTTGTGGCTCAAGGAATCAAACTGAAGACTTCACACATGAGAGGCACACACGCTGCTTAAACCACCTCTCGGGCTCTTTACATATGTCAGTTTGTATGGTGTGGAAGGTGGTGTATTGGATAAGCATTGGACTCTCAGACATGAGGTCCCATTTGATCTGTGGTACCACATGTGCCAGACTGTTGTTGTGGTTCTCTCCCACCCTCTCTCTTTCACTAATAAATAAAAACAGGGAGGCCAAGACGTGGCAACACCTTGCACCTGGTAGTGCTTACTGGTTCAAACTCCTGGTCCCCACCTGCAGTGGGGAGAAGCTTCACAAGAAGTAGAGAAGTGCTGCATGTGTCTCTCTTTCTATTCTCCCTTCTCTCTCTCTCTGTCCTTTTTTCTATCTTTATATGATAATGAAAGGGGAAAAAAATGAATTTTGTGATGCAGTGGATAAACTGTTGAATTCTCAAGCATGAGGGCCTGAGTTCAAATATTAAAAAAGAAATTCTGAATTTTACCATTTCCTCCTTATTACTCCAAATTTCCCTTTTGTTGCCCTTGGTTTTTGTTTTTTTTTAATTGTTGTAGTTATTACTGTTGTTCCTGATGTCATCATTGTTGGATAAAACAGAGAGAAATGGGGGAAGCAATTACAGAAGCCAGACTTTCCACCTTCTGCAACCCACAACGTGGTCCATGCTCCCAGAAGGATAGAGAATAGGAAAGCTATCAGGGGAGGGGGTGGGATATGGAGATTGGGTGGTGGGAATTGTGTGGAGTTAATACCCCTCCTACCCTATGGATTTGTTAATTTATCCTTTCTTAAATAAAAAATAAATTAAAAAAAAAAGAGAAATGGAGAGAGAAGGCGGAGACAGAGGAGAGAAAGAAAGACACCTGCAGACCTGCTTCACCACTTGTGAAGTGACTCCCCCACAGGTGGGGAGCCGGGGCTCGAACCAGAATCTTTATGCCTTGCGCTTTGCGCCACGTGCGCTTAACCCGCTGCGCTACTCCTGACTCCCATTCCAAATATTTCATCCCCTCCTCCCAAGCCTCCATTTATCTTAAGTAAATCAAACATTAGTATCTCAAGTTCTCCACAGCCACATTTGTCTCCATGAAATTACAAGTGACATCAGATCTACAAAGAATTGTTAAAATATCTTCCCCTCATTTTTTTTTTTCTTATTAAAAACTTGATAGATATTTTTCCCCCAGAGGTTGTCCCGGGGCTTTACCACTCCAGGTTAACTTTTCCAGATAAAGAGGAAGAAGAGACAGGGAAGACACCACAGCACCAAAGCTTCCTCCAGTGCCCTGGGGAGCTGTGCTTGAACTTTGGTCATGCACATGACAAAGCAGATATTCTAGGCAGGTGAGCTGTTTTGCTTACTTGCCCTTAGAGATTTTACTGTCACCAACATTTGTGGAGATAAAAAATTTAAAAAAGAAGAAAAACCTGCTTTGTGCCTGGGTCATAGCCTATACCTTGAACTTGGCATCATTTTGCCTCAAATGTGTTATCAAAGATTAAATGATTGCATGTATACCCTACCTCTTCTAATAGTTCAGTCTCCTCTTGTACTATAAAAACTAAGTTTGGTATTTTTCTTTTTAAACCAGGTAATTTCATCAGTGTCAGAGTCTCCAGAGCACAAGCCAGAAGTGCATACAAGTCGTCCATTAAAACAAAGAAGAAGAATATAGGCTGTCAGGAGCTGATTGAAATTTTGCTAAGGGACTGTTTTGTTTGTTTGTTTGTATTTCTGCCTAACTCTTGAAGAGAGATTTTACTACTGGTATTTTTTAATGCATTCCTCTCTATAATCTCATTCAAACTACTTGTTTAATACAGCTTTTTCTTTCAAAATTAGTTTATAGTGACATATCATAGATGTTAATATTTTGATCCATACTTAACATTATACAGACTGGCCTTATAACATTAGCTTTCACTTGCAATAACAATATAAAAGTTAATTGAAGTAAATATAGAAACTTTGCAGTACAAATGAAGCTGGACAGACAGCATCTGTTTCTTTTAATAGAAGTATTGAGTGATTGCTTGACATTCAAAACCTAGAAATTGGGATGTGTCTGAATGCCAGGACTTCAAAATCAAGACATTTCTGTAAGGTTGAAAAAGAAATTGTCTGTTAGAACAAAGCTGAAATTAGAAGTTCATGTGCTTTAGCATCTTAGAATTTACTTGATCTGTGGCATAAACAAATCATAAATGCTAGATTTCTACCACTACTTTCATCATACCCACATTTTTTTCTTAGTTCAAGTATGTTCAGTCCAAGTATGTTATTTCGATTTAAAAAAAGAGAAGAAAAAAAAAAAAACAAACATCAATGAGAGACTGAAAACCAGAACACCACTCTGGCGTATGAGATGTTGGGAACCAAACTCAGGAACACATACTTGAGAATCTGACACTGTCCATTGTGCCGTCTGGACCACTACTACTATTTTTTTAATTGATAAAAGTAATGTGATGGTCATTAACAAATGATGTGTCCTTATGCTTAAGGGCCTTTTGCCCCATGGGTTGACTTTGAATTTACCTGTTAATTTGACTAACCTTCAGTTATGATTTACTAATCCAAAATTGCCAGGGTAACACAAGTATTAGATGGCTTTAAAAGAAATTGAAGGCAAGGTGGGGATAAATAGTATAATGGTTATGCAAAAAGACTCTTAAAAGGAGTTGGGCTGTAGCATAGCGGGTTAAGCGCAGGTGGCCCAAAGCACAGGACCGGCATAAGGATCCCAGTTCGAGGCCCTGGCTCCCCACCTGCAGGGGTCACTTCACAAGCAGTGAAGCAGGTCTGCAGGTGTCTACCTTTCTCTCTCCTCTCTGTCTTCCTTTCCTCTCTCCATTTCTCTCTGTCCTGCCCAACAACAATGACAATAATAATAATAACTACAATAAAACAACAAGGACAACAAAAGGGAATAAAAAAATAAAATATTTAAAAAAATAAGTAAGTATTTTTTTAAAAAAGACTCTCATGCCAGAGGCTCTGAAGTCTCAGGTTCAGTTCCTAAAACCACCATTAAGCCAGAGCTGAGCAGTGCTCTAGTGAAACAAGTTGTGAAGCCGTATTGAAGGTGTCTTTTTCTCTCTCCCTCTCTGTCTTCTCTTTGCCTCTCAGTTTCACTGTCCCTCTCCAATAAATAAATAATAAAGGTTTTAAAACACAGAAGTTGAAGGCAAGAAGGGTGTTTGGTCCTAGTTCTTTTTAAGGATATTCCTAAACCCTGGAATTCTCTGTCTAGAGCAACCTTGTATAAAAATGCTATAAATTTCTACCTTAGGGACTTGTTAAAATGATTCTGATGGTGTCAAGGACTGGGAGGTAGCTCACTCAATGAAGGGAATAGCTGTGTGCAAGAATCTGTATTCAAGCACATTGCCAGCCACACATGGGAGTACCTGACAGGAAACTTCACTCATGATGGAGCAATATTGTGGTGTCTCTTCCTACTGCTCTCTTCCTCTCGGTTTCTCACCCTCTATGCAAAAAAGCGTCCACAGGATGTGAATGTATCATGCAGACACAGTTCCTGTGATAACACCATGGTGGAGGGAGGGGGAAGCCCTGCAGTAATCCAGGAGGTGACACAATGGATAAAGTATTAGACTCTCGAGTATAAAGTCAGAGTTCAGGCCCTGGCATATGTGCCAGAGTGATGTTCTGGTGTCTCTCTCTGCCTCCAGGGTTATTGCTGGGCTCAGTGCCTGCACTACAAATCCCCTGCTCCTGGTGGCCATTTTTCCTATTTTTTACTGGATAGGACAGAGAAATTGAGAGGATGGGAAGATAAAGAAGAGAGAAAGACACCTGCAGACCTGCTTCACCACTTGTGAAGCGACCTCCCCTCAAGGTAGGGAGCCAGGTGCTGGAACCAGGTTCCTTGCATTTCATACTGTGTGTGCTTATCTCTTCTCTCTAATTAATAATTTTTTATTGCTAGCAGGGTTATTGATGGGGCTCAGTGCTTGCAGGACACATCCACTGCTTACAGTGGCTTTTTCTTTATTTGATAGAAATTAAGGGGGTGGGCAGGTGATGGTGCACCCAGTTAAGTGCACATATTACCAAATGTAAGGATCTGAGTTCGAGTCTCCCCGCCTGCAGGAGGTCCAATTCATGAGCAGTGAAGCATGTCTTTCTTTCCCTCTCTGTTTCTCTGTCCTCTCTCAATTTCTGTCTGTCCTACCTAGTAAAAATTAAGGGGGGTGGGGAGGGGGAAAGACCACCAGGAGCACAGAGATCCAGTGGTAACACTGGTGGCAATTAAAAAAAAAAAAAAAGAAAAGGGAAGGGGGAGATAGGGAGAGAGACAGAGGCATCTGTAATACTTGCTTCACTACTCATGAAACTTCCCTCCTGCAGGTGGGGAGCAAGGCTTGAACCCTGGTCCTTGCATATAGTGATGTATGTGCTTAACCAGGTATGACACCACTTAGCCCCTGAATCTTTTTGTTTTTCAGGTCCTATGAAGGTGTCCAACAAGTATTACTTTCCAATCCTTCAAATGTTTCCTTTTTATAAAAATATTTATCTGGGGCCTGTGTTAAGCACACACATCACAGTGCATAAGGACCCAGATTCAAGTCCCTGTCCTCACCTGCAGGGGAAAAGCTTCACAAGGGCTGCAGGTGTCTCTCTCTGTCTCTTTCCCTCTCCATCTCATTTTCCTCCCCTCTCAGTTTCTCTCTTGTCTCTACCCAATAATAAGTCATAAATTTTTTTAAATGTATCTTTAAATTTTGAGAAAAGTTGGAGTGGGAAGAGAGAATCAGAGCATCACTCTGGCACATGAGCTGTACACACAGGATTGAACTAGGGACCTGATGCTTCCAAGTTCAGCACCATACTTATTGTGCCACCTCCTGGGCCCCTTTACATTTTTCTGCCCACGAGTTTGGTATGTTGAACTGTACCTTTGCTTCTGGTAAACACTGTCCAAATACTTCCAACAAAAGTCTCTCTTCTTTTACTGCTTTCTCAAAGTCTGCAAATGATATCTTGCCATCATTGTCATAATCCTAGAAAATATTTTTTTCACCAAAGTATTAATTTATTCATCTCTGGAATCTTAAATATAATCTTTATTTTTATTTTATTTATTTTCCCTTTTGTTGTTGCCCTTGTTGTTTATTATTGTTGTAGTTATTGTTGTTGTAATTAATCTTTATTAAAGAGTCTTTGTTTTTTTAAGATTTATTTATTAGAGAGGAAGCAAAAACCAGAACATCACTCTGCAACATGATGCCAGGGATCAAATTCAGGACCTCATGCATGAAAAAACTAGCACTTTCTTCATTCATTGTGACACCTCAAAAGTATTTTGTTGTTGTTTTACTGCTATCTCCCAACCAAATATGCTTAATCATATTGAGAAAAAGATGCATTTTCAAAATGTAGAATTTTTAATTCAGAGTTTGATTTTGTTTAACAGAAAACAATGCCAACATGGTTCTATGTATAGTAAATACATTTTTATTTAACATGAATACAAAACTTAAAAGTGAAATCTAACTTTTTTTTATTAGTGATTTAAACTTAAAAATTACAGGTATGGGAGTCGGGCGGTAGCGCATTGGGTTAAGTGCACGTGGCGCAAAGCACAAGGACCAGCGTAAGGATCCCAGTTCAAGCCCCCGGTCCCCACCTGCAGGTCTGCAGGTGTCTGTCTTTCTCTCATACTCTGTCCTCCCCTCCTCTCTCCATTTCTCTCTGTCCTATCCAACAACAATGACATCAACAACAATAACTACAACAATAAAACAAGGGCAGCAAAAGGGAATAAATAAATATAAAAAAAAAATTACAGGAGTACAATTCCACACCATTCCCACCACCAGAGTTCTTGTGTCCTATTCCCTCCATTGAAAACTACAGTGCTTCTCCCAAAGTCACAGATACAAGTTGACTATTATTTCTATAACTATCTGTCATATAGATATTTTTATCCATTTTCCTATGGTCCTGCATTTTCTTTTATTTTTTTTCAAGATTTTATTTCTTTTTAATGAGAAAGTTAGGAAGAGAGAGAAAGAACCAGACATCACTCTGGTACATGTGCTATCAGGGATTGAACTCAGGACATCATGCTTTAGAGCCAGTGCTTTATCCACTGAGCCATCTCCCAGACCACAGTCCTGCCTTTTCTAAAAAACAGCTACACTTATTACTTTTTTTTTAGATTTTATTTTATTAATGAGAAAGATAGGAGAGAGAGAAAGGAGAGAGAGAGAGAACCAGACATCACTCTGATACATGTGCTGCAGGAGACTGAACTCAGGACCTCATGCCCGAGAGTCCAGTACCTTATCCATACCTTATCCACTACACTACCTCCCAGACCACACTTACTACTATGTATGAATGTTTTTTCTTTTTTCCCTCTATTCTCTCTGGGTCCTAACAGATTTGGGTTTCAGAACCCTCTAGTCATCTTCCTCTAACATTTATCCCTCTCTAGGAACGTGTACCCAAGTTCTTTTTAGGGTGCCGAAGGTGGGAGTTCAGGCTTCTGTAGTTTCTTCTTGGCTGGGCATGGGCATTGAGATGCCTCTAGCTTGTTTCTGTCTTTCTCTAGTGGGATAGGGCTCTAGAGAGGGGAGGGTTCTGGGGCACATTGGTGAGGTCATCTGCTCAGGGAATTCAGGGTGAAATCATAGTAGCATCTGCAATTTGGTTTCTGAAAGGCAATAAAATAGGAAGCGGGACAAAATGTTTATTAATAAACAAGAACCAGAAAGTAGGAATAGAGCAGGTGAGAATAGGGGTGTTAGGGTGGTAAGAAGTTAGAAAGTCTATTTTAGGATGTTCCTGGGAGCCCATGACTTCAGTAGTTTTTGCTTCAACTTAATAGTTTACATGGAAGTGGACTAAAATTAATGTCTGGGAAGATGGCATCAGAGTTGAGGCTAGATCTAGAAAGCTACATTAGGGCAAAGATAGCTCCCACTATTTTTACAGTTGATTTAATTTTGTACAAAAGTATTTCAGTGGGGGCCAGTCAGTGGCGCACATGGTTAAGCGCACACAGTACTAATCACAAGGACCCATGCAAAGATCTGAGTCCAGTCCCCTTGCTTCCCACCTGCAAAGGGAGATACTTCACGAGCACCGAAGCAGGTCTGCAGGTGCCTGTCTCCTATCTCCCCTTGCCCCTCAGTTTCTCTGTTCTATCCAATAAAATGGAAAAAAAACAATGGCTGCCAGAAGCAGTGGATTCATAGTGCTGGCAATGAGCCCCAGCAATAACTCTGGAGGCAAAAAAAAAAAAAAATTTCAATGCTTATGCAAACTGACTCTCATGCCTGAGGCTTTGAGGTTCCAGATTCACCCCTCACACCACCATGGAGTAGTGCTCAGGTAAAAACAAAAACAAAAAGCAAACAATAAATAAATAGCTGAACAGATGTGTGTGCGTGATGCTACTCCATTTGACAATGAATTTATCCAGACATTTATAAAAATTGCTTTTGTATGTGGTTTGGGATGTTGAATGTGGGAAAAATTTAAATAAGTTGACTGATGCCTGAAGTTACATTTTCAGTCTTTCCTTAACTAGGTTGTGGCGTTGATCCATGTTAAAATGTAAGCATCTGTCTAGAAAGGTTTAAAATTAGGCTAAAGTTGAAGGTTTGGTGCTGAGGGGGTGACTCAGTAATAGTCTCCTGTCTTGCATGCATGCATGAATCCTGCATTCAATCCCCAGCACCACATAACCCTGGAGGCAAAAAAAAAAAAAAAGTTCATATGTCTAAGTTTTGTGAAAAGTCTGGCATATTTGAAGCCTTTTTTTTTTTTTTTTACAGATTTTATTTATTTATGAGAAAGCCAGGAGGAGGAGAGAGAGGAAGAACCAGACATCACTCTGGTACATGTGCTGCTGGGGATTGAACTCAGGACCTCATGCTTGAGAGTCCAATGCTTTATCCACTGCGCCACCTCCCAGACCACTTGAAGCCTTTTTTATTACGTTATTTTGTTAGTACTTTTTTTTTTTTTTTTTTGCCTCCAGGGTTATTGCTGGGGCTTAGTGCCTGCACCATGAATGCACTGCTCTTGGAGGCCATTTTCCCCCTTGTTGTGGTTATTATTGTTGTTGTTGATAACATTTATTATTGTTGTTGTTAATGACGTTCGTTGTTGGATAGGACAGAGAGAAATGGAGAGAGGAGGGGAAGACAGAGAAGGGGAGAGAAAGATAGACACCTGCAGGCCTGCTTCACCGCCTGTGAAGCGACTCCCCTGCAGGTGGGGAGCCGGGGGCTCGAACCGGGATCCTTATGCCGGTCCTTGCGCTTTGCACCACCTGCGCTACCACCCGACCTCCTTGTTAGTACCTTTTTATAAAGACACAGAAGGCAGAAAGAGCATGAAAGAGACTATAGCACCAAAGCTTCCATTAATGTGGTGGAGACAGGCTCGAACTTTTGTTACACAAATAGCAAAGCAGCAGAATATCCAGAATGTCCTGTTTAACTCTTTTTACTCACTTTCTGGATTTTTTGCATTTTGGGGACTTTGTACAAGCACACTTTCATTGCTCCAGACCAACTTTTTTTTTTTTTTTTTTTGCCTCCAGGGTTATTGCTGGGGCTTGGTGCTGACACTGTGAATCCACTGCTCCTGGTGGCCATTTTCTTCTTCTTTTTAACTGGGGGTGCACCACCACCTGGCCCCCTTCAGTGTTACTTTATTAAATGGATTGGAAGGTAAGAGTCATGAAGACCAACTGGAGTAGTATCTAATTTTACATGAGTTTGATCTGCCCCTCCAATTAATGAAAGCTTAGTGATAGTAAAACATTTTGGGGGCCGGGTGGTGGTGCACCTGGTTGAGTGCACATGTTACAACGTGCAAGGACTAGGGTTCAACCCCCCACTCCCCACGTTCAGGGAGAAAGCTTCATGAGTGGTGAAGCAGGGCTGCAGGTATCTCTGTCTCTCTTCCTCTCTATCTCCCTCCTTCCCTCTCCATTTCTGACTATCTCTATCCAATAAATAGACAACTTAAAAAAAACCAAAATATTTTATCAGAGATTATTTAATGCTACAAATAAACAGCATTGGTCTGGCACATTTGACTCTGGGAATCAAACTCAGGTCCTCAGACTTTAGAGTCCAACACTTTACTTCAGCATCTCCCAAGCCATGATAATAAAATTAGTATTCATTTTCATAACGATTCACCCAACCATTCCAGAAATAGAAATTGAGCACCCATTATCACCCAGGCTGTGTTCTAGTAATGGGTAGAATACAGAACATTTGGAAGTCGGGCAGTAGCGTAACAGGTTAAGCACATGTGTCGCAAAGTGCAAGGACCGGCATAAGGATCCTGGTTCGAACCCCGGCTCCCCATCTGCAGGGGTGTCCCTTCACAGGCGGTTAAGCAGGTCTGCAGGTGTCTATCTTTCTCTCCCCCTCTGTCTTCCCCTCCTCTCTCCATTTCTTTGTTCTATTTGACAACAATGACATCAATAATAACTACAACAATGAAACAAGGACAACAAAAGGGAATGAATAAATATTAAAAAAAAGAACACATTAAGGATCCTGGTTCAAGCCCCCAGATCCCCACCTGCAGGGGAGTCACTTCACAGGTGGTGAAGCAGGTCTGTAGGTGTCTATCTTTCTCTCCCCCTCTCTGTCTTCCCCTCCTCTCTCCATTTCTCTCTGTCCAACAATGACATCAGTAATAACTACAACAATAAAACAACAAGGGCAAGAAAAGGGAATAAATAAATATAAAAAACTAAAAAGAAAAAGAACACAGAACATTTAACTCCTGCCTTCATAAGGGCTCCTTTCATCCTTTGTTTTCCCCCTTTCCTCCCTCCCTTGTGTTCTTCATTCCTCTCTTCAATCACTTTGATTTATGGGATTACTGCTGAGATGGATTCCACATCTTCCTAAACTTAAGTGTTAGCACACCTCACTCTCTGCCAACCCATCTACCTGCTCCCCCAAATAGAGTACTGGGTCCTCAGCCCCTTAACATCCTCTCCCATTTCTCATCATTGTCCCTGGATCTACTATGAGAGATGACAGTCTATTACAGTTTCACCTTGTATTTTGCCTTGCCATACAGTATTGAGGAAAATAGATAATTTCTTAATATGCAACTTAATCCAACATCTGATTAGATATGATAGATTATCTTACCATTTTTTTCAGTGTTAAATCTACCAACTCTTGTATTGCTTCATCACTCTCTTCTTCAGATGACTGTTGGTATAGACTATTCTTCAACATGTTAAATATTTCTTCTTGAGAAATATAGCCATCACCATTCAGATAATAAACTTCAAAACAAACTTTTCAAAACACAGAAACAGAGACTCGTATAAGAACAACAAACAATCTCATCCAGTGTTATTTCATTATGTAATAAAGGATGATAAAAGCATATGTTGTCTTTATGGTAGAGAAACTTTAAAATAAAGAGTTCTATTACACTGTCTACAGAAGTAAACACTTCTGGGGTGTGAAAAGAGATTTTTAACTTCTGGATTTTGAGATTAAGAATATAAATATGGCAAGGGGGACAGTTGTTGGCCACTTGGTAGAGTGTTCAAGGTACCATGTTCAAGGGCCCAGGCTGAAGTCCCTAGTCCCCAACTAGGTACAGAACCTGAACAATGACTCTGGTGCCAATACAAACAAAACTGTAAGGGGGAGAAGGGAAATAGCAGTAGTTTACACAAAAGATTGCATGACTGAGGCTCCAGAAGTCCCAGGTCAATCCCTGGCACTACCATAAGCTGGAGCTCAGAATTGCTCTGGTAAAAAAAAAAAAAAAAAAACACTGGGAGTAGCATATTGGCTAGAGCATTGTACTTAAATAAACGCATGAGGTCCTGAGGTAGATTCCTAGCATGGAATATAACAAAGTAACGTTCTTGTAGTCTCTCTCTCTGTATGTCTCTGTTTCTCATTAATAGATAACTCTTTTGGGGGCTGGATGGCAACACAGCGGGTTAAGCGCAAGGACTGGTGTAAGGATCCTGGTTTGAGCCCCCAGTGTGAGCCCCGGTTCCCCACCTACAGGGAGGTCACTTCACAAGCAGTGAAGCAGGTCTGCAGCTGTCTTTCTCTCCCTCTCTCTGTCCTCCCTTCCTCTCTCGATTTCTCTCTGTCCTATCCAACAATGATAATAAGGGCAACAAAAGGGGAAAAAAATAGCCTCCAGGAGCAGTGGATTCATAGTGCAGGCACCGAGCCCCAGCAATAACCCTGGAGGGAAAAAAAAAAAAGATAAATCTTTTTTAAAAAAATGTTATGATGGGGAGGTGGGCAAGTGGTACATGTAGTTAAGGGCACATTACCACACCAAGGACTTGGGTTCCAGCTTCTGCTCCCCACCTGCAGAGGGGATGCTTCATGAGTCATGAACAGGTCTGCCAGTGTCTCTCCTTATATCCCTCACTATCTCCCCCGCCCCTCTCAATTACTCTGTGTCCTATCTAATTAAAAAATGCCCCAGAAGATAGGGAAGCTTCCTAAGGAGGGGATGGGATACAGAACTCTGGTGGTGGGAATTGTACCCTATCTTATCACCCCAATCTTGTCAATTATTATTAAATCACTAATAAAAAAAAAAGAAAAACAAGATTAAAAAAAAAAAGGCCATCTGATGCTGTGTATTCGTAGTGCCAGGACAGAGCCCCAGTGATAACCCTTGTGGAAAAATCAAATAAACAAAATAGAATATTATGAAATTATGAGAAAGACTAATTTTCAATACATTATGCATATTTATGTATATACCTCAATATTATGATTCTCTTCTTACATAAGACCATACAAAAATGGGGGGGGCAGACAGTGGTGTACCAGGGTAAGCACAAGGATCCCTGTTCGATCCCCCACCTCCCCACCTGCACGGGGTAGCTTCATAAGCGATGAAGCAAGTCTGTGGTTGTCTGTCTATCTCTCCCCCCTCTGTCTTCTCCTCTCTCAATTTCTCTCTGTCCTATAAAAAAAAAAATCAAAAAGATGGCCACAGAATCAGTGGATTCACCCCAGTGATAGTCCTGGAGGGAAAAAAAAAAGTATACAAAACTGAAGTATACACTTTACTATGTCATTGACATAGAACATTTTCCTTTTGAAAAAACATTTATTTTAATGAGATACAGGCAGTGGAGTCAGGCGGTAGCGTAGCGGGTTAAGCGCAAGTGCCCCAAAGCACAAGGCTCGGCATTAAGGATCCCGGTTTGAGCCCCCCAACCCCCACCTGCAGGGGAATCGCTTCACAGGCGGTGAAGCAGGTCTGCAGGTGTCTATCTTTCTCTCCACCTCTCTGTCTTACCCTCCTCTCTCCATTTCTCTCTGTCGTATCTAACAACAACGACGACATCAACAACAACAACAACAATAATAACTACAACAACAATAATAACTACAACAACAATGAAAAAACAAGGGCAACAAAAGGAAAAATAAATATAAAATAAAAATAATGAGATACAGGGAAGAGAGAGACATAGAGAGATTATCAGAGCACTGTTCAGCTTGGTTTAAGGTGGTGCTGAATATTGAAGCTGGGGCCTCAGAGCCTCAGAGATGGGTTTGTTTTTTTTTCTTGCATAACCATTATCCTATCTCCTGAGCCTGACCTAGAATATTTTCAGTATATTTGTATAGTGAGTCTGTCACTTCCTTGGGGTGTACCCATCAGTACCACCGAAAATACCAGTCTCTCCCTGGAAAGAGACCTCCATCTCAACTGTGTAAGCACTACTATAGCTCACTCTTTCCTACAAATCACCTAGCACAGATTCTATGAGCATAGTAGTGAAGAAGTTCTTGAATTGGTAATATAGTTAAGTGTTTTAGCAAAAACCGTAAAGCCAGGTATAAAATTGTAAAGCATCACATTAGCATAACATTATTTTGTTTTGTTAAATTTCTCCTATCTATAGCTTACATATGAATTTGAAACACTGTCCTATTAGTAGTATCCCCTCCCCCAGGTGAATATATCTATAAATATATATTAAACATAGTTTAGGAGACAATTTGCCTAATAGAGCACATGCCCTACTGTGCATGCAGGTGCACCATGGAGGAGCTTATGGTGAGTGGCATGATGCTATGATTTCTCTCTCTCGAAATAACGTAGGACAAAAAGTTGAGCAGGTATGGTCTGGGAGATGGCACAGGGTTAGAGCATTGGACTTAAAAGGATGAGGTCAAGACTTTAATCCCTGATATCACATGTTCCAGATTAATACTCTCCTTCTCTTTCTCATGTTAATAACTAAATCAGTCTTTAAAATAAAAAATAAGTATGGACCGACCAGTCAACGCCCATGTTCAGCGGGGAAGCAATTACAGAAGCCAGACCTTCTACCTTCTGCAACCCACAATGACCCTGGGTCCATGCTCCCAGAGGGATAGAGAATGGGAAAGCTATCGGGAGAGGGGGTGGGATATGGAGATTGGGCGGTGGGAATTGTGTGGAGTTGTACCCCTCCTACCCTATGGTTTTGTTAATTAATCCTCTCTTAAATAAAAAAAATAAATAAATAAAAATAAAAAAATAAAAAAAAGGGCTGTGGAGACCACTGAGTTCTTTCCTTGATGCTACAGAATAAAGGTATATGAAACATGTTTGGGAGTGGGAGTAGAGAAGGAAAAGTTACTGAGCTGCGATGCATCAAGTATTCCTGTATTCAATGTCACAATGATCTTTTAGTTTATATTAATATTACAAGAATTTACGTCCATGAATCTTGGATTCAGAAAGGCTTTGTACAAGAACACTGCAATAAACTTTAGTGTCAACAGTATTTCAATGCTAGCCTGTAAAAAATTAGACCAGAGAAAAGAAAAAGTCATGAAACAACAAAACATATAAATATTAAAGAAAGTCAGTGGGGGGCCAGGTGGTGGCACACCTGGTTGAGTGCACAAGTTACAATGCACAAGGACCCACGTTCAAGCCCCCCCAGTTCCCACCTGAGTGGTGAAGCAGTGTTGCAGGCATCTCTCTGTCTCCCTCTCTACCACCACTTCTATCTCAATTTCTGGTTGTCTCTATCCAATAAATAAGTAAAGATAAAAAAGCCTACATGCAAGAAAAAAAATATATATATAAAAGAAAATCAATGTTTAAAAAAATGTTTCCATCATTTTCAAAAGGTATGTTGAAGGATTTATTGCCATATTTTCCCCAATTTGTTGCCTTTATTGTTGCCGTTATTGTTATTGTTATTGGATAGGACAGAGAGAAATCGAGAGAGGA
Source organism: Erinaceus europaeus (assembly GCF_950295315.1). Lineage (NCBI taxonomy): Eukaryota > Metazoa > Chordata > Mammalia > Eulipotyphla > Erinaceidae > Erinaceus > Erinaceus europaeus. The sequence continues at coordinate 54,419,726 of NC_080169.1, read as the reverse complement.
GGGGAGACAGAGAGGGAGAAAGATAGACACCTACAGACCTGTTTCACTGCCTGTGAAGTGACCCCCCTCACTCCCCCAACACCTCACCACCACCACCACCACCACCCCCCCCCCCCCCCGCAGGTGAGGAGCCAGGAGCTTGAACAGGGATCCTTACGCTGGTCCTTGAGCTTCGCGCCATGTGTGCTTAATCCATTGCACTACTGCCCGGTCCCTACATTTTGAAAAATATTAAAAGTATGCACTAGGTGCAAAATTGAAACTATGTTACTATGTCAGTAATTTCATATAGAAATCTTACACTTGAGCTTTTCTTCAAAAGTCCCTCGAAGAAACACTGATAATCCTTTAACCCACTCTTTTACATTTATGTGATTATCATTGTCTTTGTCAAATGCACAAAATACTGAAAAAAAGACATAAGCATGATGTAATTTAGAAATATTTTATAATTCGAGAACATGTGTAAGTACATGTAAAAAACTTTCCTGTTGAGTTATGGCTGGAAAAGATTCTGACACACTCTTGAAAATGCCTCAATGGCTGAAAATGCTTTTTCCAGATTTTTTTTTTTAACCTGAGCATTGCTCAATTCTGGCTTATGATGGTGTCAGGGAATGAATTTGGGGACCTCAGAGTTTCAGACATGAAAGTATTTGTGTTTTGTATTCACTAAGTGCCTAGACCAACAGTGAGGTTCATCAGTGTGATAATTTTTAGAGTGGTAAATTCTAAAGGATTTGCATATAATTGAGAACAAATTACAAAACAATGTATTATTTTAAAAATTATTAACAACGAGTGGCGCAGGAGTGGCATAATGGCTGGAACTCTGGACCTACAAGCATGAGCTACAAAATCAAATTACGGTGACATTCTTGTCTCCTCTCTGCTGTCACTCATAAATAAATCTTTAAAAATCTAGCAATGAGACCTTAATATTAGCAGAAAGTACAATATTAATGACTTTGATGGGGCTGAATTTTAATTGCTTTATACAGTGTAACAAAGTTAGGAGTAAAAACTTAGCTGTTAGTAAAACTGACAGAATAATATCAAGCCATTTCTTAAATATATGACTTTTCCAAGATGTCAACTTACCATTAACATATTCATTTTCTGACAGAAATAGTTTCATGACATATGCCTACAGTTTGTAAATTAATTCAAAGAAATTATTAAGAAGCACATACTTGGAGGCTGGATGGTAGTGCACTGGGTTAAGTGCATATAGTATGAAGCGCAAGGACCAGCACAAGGATACTGGCTAGAGCCCCCGGCTCCCCACCTGCAGGGGAGTCGCTTTACAGGTGAAGCAGGTCTGCAGGTGTCTATCTTTCTCTCCCCCTCTCTATCTTCCCCTCCTTTCTCAATTTCTCTCTATCCTCTCCAACAACAACAGCAGCAACAATAATAATAATGGAAAAAGGACCTCTAGGAGCAGTGCAGGCACAGAACCCCAGTGATAGCCCTGGAAGAAAAAAAAACCACATACTTATCTTTCTGAAAAAAAACATAGCAGGACTGGGCAGTGGCACACAGTTGGTTAAGTGTACATTATGGTGTGCAAGGATTTTGGTTCAAACCCCCAGCTCCCACGTGTAAGAGTGAAGCTTCACAATCGGTGAAGCAGTGCTGCGGGTATCTCTCTTTCTCTTTTCCTATCTCCCCCTTCCCTCTCGACATATAAAAATGAAAAATAATTGTTTTATTTTTTTATTTTATTTTTTTCGTAAAATTTTTAAAATATTTATTTTATTTATTCCCTTTTGTTGCCCTTGTTGTTTTTATTGTTGTAGTTATTATTGTTGTTGTCGTTGTTGGATAGGACAGAGAGAAATGGAGAGAGGAGGGGAAGACTGAGAGGAGGAGAGAAAGATAGACACCTGCAGACCTGCTCCACTGCCTGTGAAGGGACTCCCCTGCAGGTGGGGAGCCGGGGTTCGAACCGGGATCCTTATGCCGGTCCTTGTGCTTTGCGCCACCTGCACTTAACCCGCTGCACTACAGCCCGACTCCCGAAAAATAATTGTTTTAATTTATTGCTGGCTGTTAGTAGTATAACTGAGAAATTTTGAGCAAATCGGTATTAAAAACCATCTTCATAATAAGAATTAACTAGTTTTTATTGACAGTACTACCAGAACTACTTTTATAACTTGAAGTTTAATAGATTTTGATGAAAACTGAACATAATACATATATATTACGCAGTAATATTTGGAAGTATAAAAATTTGTATGCCATATATAAATATATTTTTTGCCATTTCAATTTGACCTATTTCAGTCTCCTATGACTTCTTACCCCTATTCATTAGCATGTCATCAGTCATTCCAAATATGTTGTGCAGAATCTCTTGAAATGTGTTACGGTCTATTCCAGTTTTATCAATTCTCCCATCAGTTTTTACTAAGTTTTGGAAAAGTCTTATGAGACACTCTATTTCACATTTTTTGACTGCAAAATGAGAATAAGAATCAATAAAAATTAAAGTTACTGAGCTCTTCAATCCAATTAAGTGTGTTTTCAGTAATACATGTTGTCCTCATAATGCTAGACACATAATAAAAATGACAGGACTTGAGTTTTTTTTTTTTTTTTGCTTCCCCCCCTTTTGTTACTCTTGTTGTTGTAGTTATTATTGTTGTTGCTGTTATTGATGTCGCCATTGTTGGATAAGACAGAGAGAAATGGAGAGAGGAGGGGAAGACAGAGAGGTGGAGAGAAAGACACCTGCAGACCTGCTTCACCTCCTGTGAAGCGACTCCCCTGCAGGCGAGGAGCAGGGTCTCAAACAGGGATCCTTATGCTGGTCCTTGCACTTTGTGCACTTAACCCACTGCACTACCACCCGACCCCCAGGACTTGAGTTTTCACGGGGGTAGGGAGGGAGATGGTTGAGGGTGAACCAGTCCATCACACATTACTTTATATGAGGACTGTGTTCAAGCTTTTTGTTGTCTTTTCTGAAGGGGGGATGACGCAGGCACCGCCGCCATGCGAGCTGCTTGACATGGTACCAGCTTTGCAGGAAGCTCAGCAGGTCTGGACTCTCCAGGCCAAACTGAAACCATCTCGCCTTTTGCCATGTATAGGGCTTGGGATTAAGCTCTGTATGGTCTTAATAATATTTACCTGTGGCCAGGCTCAGAGCCTGACCAATGACAATAATAATGACAAAACCTGCACTGCACTCTGTAAGATTGATCATAATGGAACAAGCAATATCAGTAATGCAGATTTTTTCAGGAGGCCCCAATAGGAAAAAATGTTTTCCCCTTTATCTACACCACTTCCTTTAGTATTCCCCCTAAAATATAGAGAAAGATTGGTGGTTCCCATAGTAGAGAGGCCACCTTATATAGCATAATTAATTAATGGAAAGTTACGGCACCTGCCTAGATACAATGGGCCTCTTAATCTACCATCCACCACTATGCTCCCACTTCCTTATGCAGGAATAGTACACAAGAACCTAGGTCACATAGTGAGCATACACAGAAGATGGATTCCAGCTAGAGAGTTTAACTTTATGGAGAGGCTGGCCAGGTCAGCACCACCTTGGTGCCTTCTCAGCAAGGAACAAAACTCCTTGATCAAACAATGGAACAGACTTTATGAAAAATGGGCTGCTCAATTTATTTAAGGCCCCTAGAAACATAACAAGTTTGAACTTTCTATGAACCACAGCTTCTGATGCATAAGGGCAAGAGGATGACATAAACATACAGGTAGAATATCAATCTTAATCAATAGGACATTTGTCTAGCCCACAGGTACAGCAATAACAAAAACCACAGAAACTGTGATGTGATCTCTAGGGAGAAAAGTGCCCCTGGAATGTGAATGTTCCACAAAGCAGGTGTTCCCTACCTGTGCTGTTCTTACTTAGTGATTTTTGTTTTAATGAACTAAGCCTTATGAGACTATAAAAATAAAGTTCTGTTTAAGTATGACAGAGATGTCTGCTTGAGCTTGATTTAGCATCAACTCACTCGTCTCTCATTCTTCATTCTGCGCCACGCCCCTCCTCCTCCAGGTTACCCTAATAACCTGATGGGGCTGGCCCCCAGCAGGGGCAGGGGGAAGCTTCACAAGCTGTGTACTGCTACAGGTGTCTTTCTCTCCCTCTCTTTCCTTTCCTTCTCCATTTCTTTGTATCAAATAAATCAGTTAAAAATATATTTTAAGACAGCTTTCATAGGGGTCCAGGGGATCATTCCGACCGTAATGTGCTTGTTTAACTGTGAGGCTTGGGCTCAATCCTTGGTGCTATGGGGATATGAAGAAAGGCACCAAAAATAACTGAGTGCATGGTGAAGCAATGTTTTTGTCTCCATTTCATCTTTCAAAATAAAAACTGTCAATCACTGATTTAGTCTACAGATTTCTCCACTGTAGTTGTTCTTCCTTTCCACAAAAACACCACCACCCCTGCATCTTGATGGAACCTGAGCTGAAGCCTAAAATAATTTTATCTTCCGTGTCCTACAACCAAGTTAGAAGCATTACACCAGGAACATTAGGCTCCAGGCAGTGAGGCTCCAGGTTAAGTGCACACAGTACCAAGAAAAAGGACCTGCTCAAGGATCCCAGTGGTTCTCTGGCTCCCCACCTGCAGTGGGGTCACTTCACAAGTGGTAAAGCAGGTCTGCAGATGTCTTTCTCTTCCCCTCTCTAGCTTCCTCTCCCCTCTAAATTTCTCTCCATCCTACCCAGTAAAATAGAAGAAATGGGGAGCCAGGTAGTAGCATACCGGGTTAAGTGCACAATGACTGGAGCAAGGATCCTGGGTCGAGCTCCTGCTCCCCACCTGCACAGGGGTCACACAAAGCGGTGAAGCAGGTCTGCAGGTGTCTTCTTCGCCCCCCACCATTTAAAAAATGTATTACCTTTGTTTATTTATTGGATAGACTGTCAGAAATCAGAAGGGAAGGGGGAGATAGAGAGGAAGAGAGACAGAGATACCTGCACCCCTGCTTCACCACTTGCAAACCTTTCCCCCTGTAGGTGGGGACTGCAGGCTCAAACCTGGGCCTTGCGCATCCTAACATATGCGCTCAACCAGGTACACCACCATCTGGCCCTCTCTCCTGCTCTATTTTCCCCGTGCCTCTCAATTTCTCTCTGTCCTACCCAATAAAATAAAATAAAAAGTGGTTGAAGTAAAGCAAGTTTTTATTTTTTCTTCCAGGGTTATCAGTAGGGCTCGGTACTATGAATCCACTGTTCCTGTGGCCATTTTTTCGGATATGACAGTGAGAAATTGAGAGGGGGTGGGAAGATAGGGAAAGAGACAAAGATACACTTGCAAACCTGCTCCTCTCCCCATGTCTCTGCCCACAGGTGGGAAGTTGGAGGCTCCAACAACCCGGATTCTTGTACGGGATCATGCTCTTTGTACTATGTGTGCTTAGCCCAGTGGGCCACCGCCTGGCCCCCTACAGCAAGTTCTTCAATCTGCAGAAGACCATTGAAGAGAAGGTTCTCAAAGCAGCAGCAAACCTAGCATCACACTCATTAACTTCTGATCTTAAAGCATCTCAAACTACATGAAGAAGGAAGTAGTTAAGGCTCCACTCAAGATTATAGAAAAACCTAAAAAACTTGTCTCCATTTACCTCATTTGCTTGTATGCCAGGGAGTGTGGGGGTGGGTTGTGACTTTAAAAGGCGTGCACCTTGAAGATTCTCATAAAAGATTCTGAGATGGCGCGAAGCGCAAGGACTGGAGCAAGTATCCGGGTAGGAGCTCCCCCTCCACCTACAGGGGGGGTCACCTCACAAGCAGTGAAGCAGGTTTACAGGTGTCTATCTTTCTCTCTCCTGTCTTCCCATCTCTCTCGATTTCTCTCTGTTCTATCCAACAATAACAGCGGCAACAACAACAATAACAACAAGGGCAACAAAAATGGACAAAAAAGACCTCCAGGAGCACGGGATTCGTAGTCAGGTACCGAGCCCCAGTGATAGCCCTGGAGGCAAAAAAACAACAACAAAAAAAGCTGAGATTAGGCAGGAATTATCACCATGATTATTGTTGGTTTTTTAATTTTTTAATATTTATTCCCTTTTGTTGCCCTTGTTTTACTGTTGGTTATTATTGTTGTTATTGGTGTTGTTGTTGGATAGGACAGAGAGAAACAGAGAGGGAAAGGGAGAGAAATGGAGAGAGGAGGAAAGACAGACACCTGCAGACCTGCGTCACCACTTTTGAAGTGACTTCCCTGCAGGTGGGGAGCTGGGGGCTAGAACCAGGATCCTTACGCCAGTCCTTGTGCTTTGTGCCACGTGTGCTTAACCCGCTGTGCTACCGCCTGACTCCCCACCATGATTATTTTTAAAGGTACCTCAGCATTTTAGTTTGAGTGGAGAAGTCTGCTGATAGTCTTATGGGTTTTCCCCTGTATGTGACTTTTTGTTTCTCTCTTGCAGCCTTTAGGATCCTTTCTTTATCCTTCTTTTCATTGTAACTATGATGTGTCTTGGTGTCTTCAGGTTTGGGTTGATTCTGTTTGGGACTCTCTGGGCCTCTTGAATGTCCTTTCTGTTGTTCAGTTCTGGGAAGTTTTCTTCTATAATTTCCTCTAGAATGTTTACTTCCCCTTCCTCTCTTCCTCTGGCAGGCCAATTATACGATGTTACTTCTTTTGAGATCATCCCATATGTCTCTGTGGTTGTTTTCAGTGTCTCTCAATCTCTACTTGAGCTCTTTTACTTCTTTCTTAGTTTTCTCTAGCTCATCCTCTGTCTGGCTAATTCTGTTTTCTGCTTCTGTTAGTCTGATTTTCCTTCCCTCAGCTTCTTTCTTCAGTTCAGCTATTTCAGCTTTCAGTTCTCTAATTACTTCAAGGTAACTAGTATTTTCCTTGAGTCTCATCTGTTGTTTCCCTAATTCTGCTAGTCCTTTCCTCCATAGTTGTCTTCATTTCTGTGATTATTAAATTTATTATTGCTTGCATAGTTTTCGTATCTATGGTTACCTCTGATTTATAGTTTCTTCTGGGCTCTTATTTTCAATAATTGTAGTGGCAGTTTTATTTGCTCTTTGTTTAACCATTTTTTATTGATTTTTTTATGTTCTGTTGTTCTTCAGTTGTTGTGCTTTGAGTATAAGCCACACTACACTAAATACCTTTATACCAAATGTAATCACCAACCTCAGAAATTACAATAGTAACTGAAGTAAGGATTGAAGCAGTTTAACCCAATACTAGTTAGCCAAACAATGCCTCCAGTCCAAGAAAAAATAGCAACCAATTCCAAATGAAAAAGAGAAAGGAAAAAAGGGATAGTGAGAATAGACAATTATGTAACTCTACTGTCCACTGTAAATTCTAGGGGTAGCAAGAGGAGAAAGGGAAGTAGAAGAGACACACATAAAGAGAGTCCACTCTGAGTCAGATTTCTTCCCCAAGATAATTCACAAACAAATATCAGTGAATTCGGGGATTTGACTTCCGGAGGCGGAGCTACGAGCAGCAGATGGCTTTCTCTCCTCTCCTCTCCTCTTCTCTCCCAGATCAACTAGGAATACGAAAGGAGACCACCGGGACCGAAACAAGACAGGACTAGAATGACCACAGGAACCCAGTAAATCACTGGTGAGTACAAACACATGTGGCTGGTGACAGAGAGGAGAGAGGGGCCTAAGGAGAGATTAAGTGACTGCTAACAGTTCAGCAGTTTATCAGTTGAGACACCACCTCCAGTCTGCTCCACCAACAAGGGGACAGCTTAAGGGAGGAGAGGACTCCCCAGAGACTCACCAAGTGCAACTCTGAGTCTCCATTGCTACTACCCTCAGAATCTGGAGCAGCAACAGGAAGGGACACCAGGTGACAGAGATCTAAACAGGAAACTCAGAAGACCTATACCTTGGTGGCATAGATGAGGGGCTGTGAAAGTCTCTTTGCATAACCACTGGATTATCTCTGCCACACCCTGCTTTATCTCATGGTCAGGAGTCAGTGATTAAGCTAAGAAGCCTATTGATAGTTTAAAAGCCCTCAGGCTCCCATAGCCTACAGGGAAGGAAAAAAAAAAAAAAGAAAGAGGCTTTTAAACCACTGAGCTCCAACTCAGGGATTGAAATAACTGTTAACTTACACCACTGTGAACCCTTTAATTAACTTACTTAGACACAAGTCAATCCAGGCAATAGTGATCAATAATTTGAAAAGTACTGATAAAGGGAACTCATAACATAATACAAAAAATGGTTAAAACAACAAGAAAAAATATTGGAGAATTGAACCAGCACAAGAGTCCAGCTAAAAGTCCTCCAGAGGGTGAAGCACAAAATAATGAGTTCAACATCCAAACATTAGCTAAGGAAATAATAACAGGAGTGAGTAAAGAATTTGAAAAAAATGTAACCAGAAATGCAGGAACAACAAATGAGAACATGGAAGAAAATACTAATTATCTCATGGTTATTAAAGAGCTGAAAGCTGAAATCACTGAGCTAAGAATACAACTAGCTGAACAAGCTAAAACAGTATCAGAGCAGGGCAACAAAATAGATGAACTCCAGAAAACAGTAGAGGGCAGAGAGAATAGAATCAATGAGGCTGAAGACAGAATTAGCAAGATCGAGGACGAATTAGAGACAACTAAAAAAGAAGTAAGAGATCTCAAAAAGAGATTAATAGATGCTGAAAACAACAACAGAGTCCTTGGGATGACTTCAAAAGAAACAATATACACATTATTGGCATACCAGAGGAAGAAAGAGAAGGAGAGGAAGAAAGAATTTTCCAGGCCATAGTAGCTGAAAATTTCTCTAGTCTAGACAACATCAAAGACATAAAAATTCAAGAAGCCCAGAGGGTCCCAAACAGAATTAACCAAGACCTAAAGACACCAAGACATATCATACTTAGAATGGAAAGGAACAAGGATAAAGAAAGGATCCTGAAGGCTGCAAGAGAAAAACAAAGAGTCACCTACAAAGGAAAACCCATAAGATTAGCAGCAGACTTCTCCATACAAACACTACAGGCCAGAAGAGAATGGCAAGATATCTAGCGAGTGCTCAATGCGAAAGGCTTTCAGCCAAGAATACTATATCCTGCTAGATTGTCATTCAGACTAGATGGAGGCATCAAAACCTTCTCAGACAAGCAACAGTTGAAGGAATCAACCATCACCAAGCCTGCCCTGAAAGAACTTCTGAAAGGTCTCCTATAAACAACCAGACCACCACAAATAGGACATATATCAAAACACTCTAAAACTCTACAAGAATGGTGTTAAAATACCTTCAATCTTTGATATCAATAAATGTCAATGGCCTGAATTCACCTATTAAAAGACACAGAGTAGGAAGATGGATCAGAAAACACAACCCAACAATATGCTGTCTACAGGAAACCCACCTAACTCAACAAGACAAACACAGACTTAAAGTGAAAGGATGGACAACTATCATACAAGCCAATGGCCCACAAAAAAGGGCAGGAGCAGCTATTCTCATATCTGAAATGATAGACTTTAAAATAGATAAGATTAAAAAAGATAGGAATGGACACTACTTAATGCTCAGAGGATCAGTCAATCAAGAGGACTTAACAATTATTAACATCTATGCACCCAATGAGCAGCCATCTAAATACATCAAACTTGTACTGAAAGAGCTACAGCAATATATAAACAGTAACACAATCATAGTAGAGGACTTCAACACCCCACTATCTTAACTTGACAGATCATCCAGGCAGAAAATCAATAAAGACGTAAGGGAGCTAAATGAAGAGATAGATAAACTAGAACTACTGGACATTTTCAGAGTCATTCATTCCAAGAAACTGGAATACACATTTTACTCAAATCCACATGGATCATTCTCAAGGATAGACCATATATTAGGCCACAAAGACAGCATCAGCCAATTCAAGAGCACTGAAATCATCCCAAGCATCTTCTCAGACCACAGTGGAATTAAACTAACACTTAACAATCAACAAAAGATTAGTAACAGTGCCAAAATGTGGAAGCTCAACAGTACACTTCTTAACAACTTCTGGGTCAAAGAGGAAATCAAGGAAGAAATCAAAATGTTTCGAGACTTCAATGAAAATGAAGACACAAGCTATCAAAATATTTGGGACACAGCTAAAGCAGTCCTAAGAGGGAAGTTCATAGCTATACAAGCACACATTAAGAAACAAGAAAAAGCACAAATAAAAAGCCTGATTGCACATTTTAAAGACCTAGAAGAACAACAAAGGAACCCTAAAGCAACCAGAAGGACAGAAATCACTAAAGTTAGGGCAGAAATAAATAACATTGAGAATAGGAAAACCATACAAAAGATCAACGAAAGTAAATGTTGGTTCTTCGAAAGAGTAAACAAAATCAACAAACCTCTAGCCAGACTCACAAAAAAAAGGGAGAAGACCCAAATGAATCGGATAGTAAATGAAAGAGGAGATATCACAACAGACACCACAGAAATTCAACATATCATGTGAGGCTTCTATGAACAACTATATGCCACCAAGCTAGAGAACCTGGAATAAATGGACGATTTCCTAGATACCTACCAACTTCCAAAACTAAGTAAAGAGGAAGTGGATAACATGAACAGGCCCATCACAGCTAATGAAATTGAAAGTTATCAAAAATCTCCCCCAAAATAAAAGTCCTGGACCAGATGGTTTTACAAATGAATTCTACAAAACCTTCAAAGAATAACTAATACCTCTACTTTTAAAAGTCTTTGAGAAGATTGAAGTCACTGGAATACTGCCTGCCAGCTTCTATGAAGCCAACATCACCCTGATACCAAAAGCAGACAGGGACACAACCAAAAAAGAAAACTACAGACCAATATCTCTGATGAACATAGATGCGAAAATATTGAACAAAATTCTAGCCAACTGGATACAGCAGTATATCAAAAAGATTGTCCATCATGACCAAGTGGGGTTTATCCCAGGCATGCAAGGTTGGTTTAATATACGTAAATCCATCAATGTGATCCACCACATCAACAAAAGACCAAAAACCACATGGTCATATCAATAGATGCAGAGAAAGCCTTTGACAAAATACAACATCCCTTTATGATCAAAACAATACAAAAAATGGGAATAGATGGAAAATTCCTGAAGATAGTGGAGTCTATATATAGCAAACCTACAGCCAACATCATACTCAATGGTGAAAAACTGGAAGCATTTCCACTCAGATCAGGTACTAGACAGGGCTGCCCACTATCACCATTACTATTCAACATAGTGTTGGAAGTTCTTGCCATAGCAATCAGGCAAGAGCAAGGAATTAAAGGCATACAGATTGGAAGAGAAGAAGTCAAACTCTCCTTATTTACAGATGACATGATAATATACATGGAAAAACCTAAGGACTCCAGCAAGAAGCTTTTGGAAATCATCAGGCAATACAGTAAGGTGTCAGGCTACAAAATTAACATTCAAAAGTCAGTGGCATTCCTCTATGCAAACACTAAGTTAGAAGAAATTGAAATCCAGAAAACAATACCTTTTACTATAGCAACAAAAACAATAAAATATCTAGGAGTAAACCTAACCAAAGAAGTGAAAGACTTGTATACTGAAAATTATGAGTCACTACTCAAAGAAATTGAAAAAGACACAAAGAAGTGGAAAGATATTCCATGTGCATGGGTTGGAAGAATTAACATCATCAAAATGAATATATTACCCAGAGCCATCTACAAATTTTATGCTATCCCCATCAAGATCCCAAGCACATTTTTTAGGAGAATAGAAAAATGCTACAAATGTTTATCTGGAACCAGAAAAGACCTAGAATTGCCAAAACAACCTTGAGAAAAAAGAACAGAATGGGAGGCATCACACTCCCAGATCTCAAACTGTATTATAGGGCCATTGTCATAAAAACTGCTTGGTACTGGAACATGAATAGACACACTGACCAGTGGAATAGAATTGAGAGCCCAGAAATGAGGCCCCACACCTATGGACATCTAATCTTTGACAAAGGAGCCCAGACTATTCAATGGGGAAAGCAGAGTCTCTTCAACAAATGGTGTTGGAAACAATGGGTTCAAACATGCAGAAGAATGAAACTGAATCACTGTATTTCACCAAATACAAAAGTAAATTCCAAGTGGATCAAGGACTTGGATGTTAGACCACAAACTATCAAATACTTAGAGGAAAATATTGGCAGAACTCTTTTCCACATAAATTTTAAAGACATCTTAAATGAAACAAATCCAATTACAAAGAAGACTAAGGCAACTATAAACCTATGGGACTACATCAAATTAAATAGCTTCTTCACAGCAAAAGAAACCACTACCCAAACCAAGAGACCCCTCACAGAATGGGAGATCTTTACATGTCATACATCAGATAAGAGTTTAATAACCAACATATATAAAGAGCTTGCCAGACTCAACAACAAGACAACAAATAACCCCATCCAAAAATGGGGGGAGGACTTGGACAGAATATTCACCACAGAAGAGATCCAAAAGGCCGAGAAACACATGAAAAAATGCTCCAAGTCTCTGATTGTCAGAGAAATGCAAATAAAGACAACAATGAGATATCACTTCACTCCTGTGAGAATGTCATACATCAGAAAAGGTAACAGCAGCAAATGCTGGAGAGGGTGTGGGGTCAAAGGAACCCTCCTGTACTGCTGGTGGGAATGTCAATTGGTCCAACCTCTGTGGAGAACAGTCTGGAGAACTCTCAGAAGGCTAGAAATGGACCTACCCTATGACCCTGCAATTCCTCTCCTGGGGATATATCCTAAGGAACTCAACACATCCATCCAAAAAGATCTGTGTACACATATGTTCTTGGCAGCACAATTTGTAATAGCCAAAACCTGGAAGCAACCCAGGTGTCCAACAACAGATGAGTGGCTGAGCAAGTTGTGGTATATATACACAATGGAATACTACTCAGCTGTAAAAAATGGTGACTTCACCGTTTTCAGCCGATCTTGGATGGATCTTGAAAAAATCATGTTGAGTGAAATAAGTCAGAAACAGAAGGATGAATATGGGATGATCTCTCTCTCAGGCAGAAGTTGAAAAACAAGATCAGAAAAGAAAACACAAGCAGAACCTGAAATGGTATTGGCATATTGCACCCAAGTAAAAGACTCTGGTGTGGGTAGGGTGGGGAGAATACAGGTCCATGAAGGATAAATGACATAGTGGGGGTTGTATTGTTAAATGGGAAACTGGGGAATGTTATACATGTACAAACTATTGTATTTACTGCTGAATGTAAAACATTAAATCCCCAATAAAGAAATAAATAAAAAAAAATATATCAGTGAATTCAGAAGGCCGAAGGAGGAAGAAAGAGTGAGAGAGAAAAAAGAAAAGCAGTGAAAGGAAAGAGTTTTGTGTGTGTGTCTGTATTTTTAATTAGCTAGGAGGAGGGAGAAGGGGGAGTGGATAGAGGAGGTAGGTAAAGTGAAACAAGTTCTTCTCCCAATGGATAGGACACCCAGTCACCTAGCAATGGAATATACACTAAGAGTTAATTTTGCTCAACCTGAAGGGGGGGGGGGAACACATGTATATATAATAGTAATAATAAAATAGAATAGAGTAAAAAAACCCCTAACAGTCAGTCTGCAGCTTGGATGGCTCCTGATTGCCTCTCAGAAAGGAAAAGGGTTGGAATGACAACCCTGGTGAGCCAAGAATCTTGATAAAGAAAAAAAAATGCAGCTCTCCAGGCCCTGGGGTCTGATTATAGGGGAGGGGAGAGGGGTGTGCTTCAGAAATAGTCAGAAAATTTCCTTTCTTTTTTTTGTTTCCTAACCTAAATTGTGCTATAGTCACCTCCTTGGTGTCACCCTTAGGACCCCTTATTTACCGTCCTGCTGAAGGCCAGGTATCCCTACCCTTTCCAGCAGTTGTTGTCAGAGTTCAGGACAACAGTTGCTTCTAAGTCACCATCTTGGCTCCACCCCCCTTACCTCAGAATTTGAATGATTCCTCCTCCATCTGTTAGATTTTCATCTGCTATTTGAAAGTACCAAGTTATTTTACTTTTCCTTCTACAGTAGCTTATATACCTGTACTAATCTTGAAGTAGAGGAATTATCTGCTATTTAAGAATTTATGCCAGATAGCTGGTCAAAGTAAGACATTATAATTAAAAATCTCATTTTAGACTATAGTAAAATCTGGATTAGCAGAAAATCCCTAGTCACTTAATGTCATACAGATTATCAAACCATTCTTTCCATGTTTTAGCACACCCACTGATAAAATGCATGGAGATTATTGAGATCAAAAACATTACATAGAAAAATAGAACTCTGGGAGTCGGGCTGTAGCGCAGTGGGTTAAGCGCAGGTGGCGCAAAGCACAAGGACCGGCATAAGGATCCCGGTTCGAACCCCGGCTCCCTACCTGCAGGGGAGTCACTTCACAGGCGGTGAAGCAGGTCTGCAGGTGTCTTTCTCTCCTCCTCTCTGTCTTCCCCTCCTCTCTCCATTTCTCTCTGTCCTATCCAACAACAACAATAATAACTACAATAAAACAACAAGGGCAACAAAAGGGAATAAATTAAATATTAAAAAAAATAGAACTCTTTGCACATGCAATGTATAAGGACCCAGGTTCAAGTCCCCAGTCCCCACCTGCAGGGGGAAAGCTTTGCTAGTGGTGAAGCAGTGCTGCAGGTATTTCTCTCTCCATATCTCCCCCTTCCCTCTCAATTTCTGGCTGTCTCTAAGAAATAAAGATAATAAAATTTAATAAAACAGAGCTCTCTAAGGTAACTAAGGACTTACGTCCATCTAGCATGTCATTTTTATCTGAATAAAGTTGTTTAGGCAGTGTCTGGTCAGTACTTACAGCTCTTCACAGTATTACTGACAGATTCCACCAGTTTATTTAACACCCTCTGATCCATGTTGAATATGGCTTCAACACACTGCAGGTTTCTTAGATAACCTAGCTCCAAGCTTGGGCATTCCGGGATGCCAGGTTCTACAGTTCAATATTCCCATACCCAACAGAATGTCACCCTGGCAACATCCCAGCAACCAAACACTGAAGGTTAAGTTAAAAGATATAAATAATGGCTCTTAGCACTCAGTATGAATGCAGTAATTCATTAATATTGTGATCTAAAAATATTTAGCAAATTTACTATTTATCTTCTCTTTGGGATCAAAATGGTACTTGATATTACTTCCACAGTATTTTAATTTTTATATTTATTATTGGATAGAGACAAGGAAATTGAGGGGAGGGGAGATATGAAGGAAGAGATGCCTACAGACTTGCTTCATCACTTGTGAAGGTTTCTCTCTGAAGGTGGGGGCCAGGGGCTTCAACCTGGGTCCTTGAGCACTGTAATGTGTGTGCTTACCCAGGTATGTCACTGTCTGCCCACCCGCCAATGTTTGGGTAGCATAAATTCTACAGTTGAAAATGTTTTCTCCCATTTGAACTCATTATAACTCAGATTTCAAAAAACCTTGAAATTGAAATATTTTCCTGTGTTATTCACAAAGATTAAATCTTTAGAAATTCTATTAAAAAAATTTACCAGTGTCAAGTGGTAGTGCAGCAGGTTAAGTGCACATGGCAAAAACTGCAAGGACAAGCATAAGGATCCCAGTTTGAGCCCCTGGCTCCCCACCTGCAGGGTAGTAGTCACTTCACAAGAGGTGAAACAGGTCTGCAGGTATCTTTCTCTCCCCGTCTGTCTCCCTTCCTCTCTCCATTTCTCTCTGTCCTATCCTATCCAACAATGACATCAATAACAACTACTACTACAACAATAAAACAAGGGCAACTAAAGGGAATAACAAATATTAGAAAAAAAATTTATTTTCACGAGACAGAAACTAACACACTCACCTGAATATATGGTCACGTCGGGGGTTGAACCTGGAACTTCTATCATACAAGACTCTTGTGTTACTACTGTACTATCTCCCCATCGCTCTTGGAAATTTTTTTTTGCTCCCAGGGTTATTGCTGGGGCTCGATGCCTGCAGTATGAATCCACTGCTCCTGGAGGCCATTTTGTCCCTTTTGTTGCCCTGTTTATCGGTGCTGTCGTTACTATTATTGCCGTTGCTGTTGGATAGGATTGAGAGAAATTTAGAGAGGAGGGGAAGACAGAGAGGGTGAGAGAAAGATAGACACCTGCAGACCTGCTTCACCACCTGTGAAGGGACTCCCCTGCAGGTAGAGAGCCAGGGGCTCGAACTGGGATCCTTACGCCAGTCCTTGCGCTTTCTGCCACGTTCGCTTAACCCACTGCGCTACCACCTGACTCCCTGAAAAAGTCAGGCAGTAGCCCAGTGGATTAAGCACACGTGGCACAAAGTGCAAGGACCGGTGTAAGGATCCCAGTTTAGCCCCCAGCTCCCCACCTGCAGGGGAGTCGCTTCACAGGCGGTGAAGCAGGTCTGTAGGTGTCTTTCTCTCCTTCTGTCTTCTCCTCTCTCAATTTCTCTTTCCTATCCAACAACGATGACATCAAGAACAACAATAATAACTACAACAAAACAACAAGGGCAACAAAAGGGGAAACAAATATAAAAAAACTTAAAAAAATAATAATTTATTGGAAGAAATCAATGTTTGAAAGTTCAATGAAAATGAAGACACAATCTATCAAAATATTTGGGACTCCGCTAAGGCAGTACTGACAGGGAAGTTCATAGCCATACAACCACACATTAGTAAACAAGAAAGAGTACAAATAAACAACCTGGTTGCACATCTTAAAGGCCTAGGAGAACAAAGGAACCCTAAAGCAACCAAAAGGACAGAAATAACTAAAGTTAGGGCAGAAATAAATAACATTGAAAGTAAGAAAACCATACAAAAGATCAACAAACGTAAATGTTGGTTCTTCGGAAGAGTGAACAAAATCAACAAACCTTTAGCGAGACTCACAAAACAAAAAAGGGAGAAGATCCAAATAAATCAGATCATAAAAGAGGAGATATCACAACAGACACCACAGAAATTCAACATATCATGCGAAGCTTCTTTTTTTTAAAAAAAAAAATTATTGTATTCATTCCCTTTTGTTGCCCTTGTTTTATTGTTGTAGTTATTATTGTTGTCGTTGTTGGATAGGACAGAGAGAAATGGAGAGAGGAGGGGAAGACAGAGAGGAGGAGAGAAAGATAAGATACCTGAAGACCTGCTTCACCGCCTGTGAAGTGACTCCCCTGCAGGTGGGGAGCCAGGGTTTGAACCGGGATCCTTAGGCCGGTCCTTGTGCTTTGCGCCACCTGCGCTTAACCCACTGCGCTTAACCCACTGCGCTACAGCCCGACTCCCCTCATGTGAAGCTTCTATGAACAACTATATGCCACCAAGCTAGAGAACCTGGAAGAAATGGACGATTTACTAGATACCTACCAACTCCCAAAATTAAATAAAGAGGAAGTGGATAACATCAACAGGCCCATCACAGCTAATGAAATTCAAACAGCTATCAAAAACCTTCCCAAGAATAAAAGTCCTGCAACAGATGGTTTTACAAAGGAAGTCTACAAAACCTTCAAGGAAGAATTATTACCTCTACTTTTAAAAGTCTTCCAGGGGAGTCAGGCGGTAGCACAGCAGGTTAAGCGTAGGTGGTGCAAAGCTCAAGGACTGGTATTAAGGATCTTGGTTGAAGCCCTCAATCCCTACCTGCAGGGGAGTCACTTCACAGGCAAAGAAGCAGGTCTGCAGGTGTCTCTCTCCCCTCCTTTGTCTTCCCCTCCTCTCTCCATTTCTCTCTGTCCAGACAATGACAACAACAATAATAACTACAACAATAAAACAACAAGGGCAACAAAAGGGAATAAATAATAATAAAAAAGTCTTCCAGGGAGTCCGGCAGTAGCGCAGCCAGTTAAGTGCATGTGGCACAAAGCTCAGGGACTGGAAGGGTCCTGGTTCGAGCCTCTGGCTCCCCACCTGCAGGAGAGTTGTTTCACAGGCAGTGAGGCTGGTCTGCAGGTGTCTCTTTCCCCATCATCCCCTCCTCTCTCCATTTCTCTGTCCTATCCAACAATGACATCAATAATAACTACAACAATAAAAAACAAGGGCAACAAAAGGAAATAAATATTTTTTAAAAAAGTCTTCCAGAAGATTGAAGACAATGGAATACTCCCTTCCAGCTTCTATGAAGCCAACATTACTTTGATACCAAAAGCAGACAGGGATACAACCAAAAAAGAAAACTAGACCAGTATCTCTGATGAAAATAGATGCTAAAATATCGAACAAAATTCTAGCCAACCGGATATAGCAGCATATTAAAAAGGTTGTTCATCATGACCAAGTGGGGTTTATCCCAGGCATGCAAGGTTGGTTTAATATACGTAAATCAATGTGACCCACTACATCAATAAAAGCAAGACCAAAAACCACATGATCCTATCAATAGATGCAGAGAAAGCATTTGACAAAATCCAACATCCCTTTATGACCAAACACTACAAAAAAATGGGAATAGATGGGAAGTTCCTGAAAATGCAAACCTACAGCCAACATCATACTCAATGGTGAAAAACTGGAAGCATTTCCACTCAGATCGGGTACTAGACAGGGCTGCCCACTATCACCATTACTATTCAACAGTGTTGAAAGTTCTTGCCATAGCAATCAGGCAGGAGCAAGGAATTAAAGGGATACAGATTGGAAGAGAAGAAGTCAAACTCTCCTTATTTACAGATGACATGATAGTATACATGGAAAACCCTAAGGAATCCAGCAAGCTTTTAGAAATCATCAGGCAATACAGTAAGGTGTCAGGCTACAAAATTAACATTCAAAAGTCAGTGGCAGGAGTCGGGTGGTCGTGCAGCAGGTTAAGCGCATGTGGCTCTTGATCCCAGTTCAAGTCCCCGGCTCCCGGCCTACAGGGGAGTCGCTTCACAGGCCATGAAGTATATCTGCAGGTGTTTTTCCTCTCCCCCCTCTGTTGTCCCCTCCTCTCTCCATTTCTCTCTGTCCTATCTTACAATGACAACATCAATAACAATCATAACTACAACAATAAAACAAGGGTAACAAATGAGTAAATTTTGAAAAAAAATCATGTTAAGTGAAATAAGTCAGAAACAGAAGGATGAATATGGGATGATCTCACTCTCAGGCAGAAGTTGAAAAACAAGATCAGAAGAAAAAACACAAGTAGAACCTGAACTGGAGTTGGTGTATTGCACCAAAGTAAAAGACTATGGGGTAGGGGTGGAGGTAGGGAAAGAGTACAGGTCCTGGAAAAGGATGAGAGGACCTAGTGGGGGTTGTATGGTTATATGGAAAACTAAGAAATGTTATGCATGTACAAACTATTATATTTACTGTCGAATGTAAAACATTTAATTCCTCTATAAAGAAATTGACGAAAATTTTATTTTTGAACAGAGAGAAATTAAGAAGGGAGGGAGAGGCAGAGAGACAAGAGACACTTGCAGCACTGTTTCACCACTCATGAAGCTTTCCCCCTACAGATGTGGACCAGAGCTTGAACTAGGATCCTTGTGCACTGTCATGTGTGCATTTAACCAGGTATGCCACCACCTGACCCCACTATTTTATTTTTTAAAGATTTTATGAGAAACACAGGAAGAGAAAGAACCAGATATTACTCTGGCATATGTGCTGCTGGGTATCGAACTCAGGACCTTAGGCTTCAGATTCCAAAGCTTTATCACTGCACCACCTCCCAGACCACTTAAAATTAGTTTATAGAGAAAAAAATTCAGAGGGAAGGGGGAAGACAGAGATGGACAGAGACACACCTACAGCACCTTTTCATCGATCATGAAGCTTTCACCCTGCAAGTAGGGACCAGGGCGTGAACCTGTGTCCTTGGCACTCTGTAATGTGTGATCTTTACCAGGTGCACCGCCACCTGGCCCCCAAATTCAATTTTTCAATTCGAGCACTAATCTAATACTGTAGTTATCTTGACACTAATCATCTAAATTAAATTACTGTGTTTACAAAATTGGTATTAAGAGTAGGTGGGGCTTTCAGATCCTGGTGCATGATGGTGGAGCGGGACCTAAGCTGGGGGTGTTTTACAGGCACTTATGGTGAGGTGATATTTTACCCGTGTGTCAACAACTGTACTTACTGTAAACCATTAATTCCCCCAATAAAAAGGGAACAAAATTGTGACAAAGATATTCAAGAAAATGGATCAAGGAAAGAAGGTATGCTATTATCTTTCCAATGAACATAACTGATATCATAACCTTCTTTAAAATGTTTGTCTTCTAACTGACTTTCCAGAACTGTTAAGGCTATCATCAGAAAAATAATGAAAGAGAAGTGCCCCAGATAATTAGCAATATTCTAGAATACAAATCTTTGCCAAATCACACCTTCCCCACTAATAAATAAAACAATGCCAGTAGTTGGGGGCATATTTATATATTGGACGGATCTGCAAAGGTACACTTTATGTTCATAGCAAAACTGACCAATAAATAACATGATAAAACTCAGCATTTTTCTAAACAAGTTTGAGAAGTTTCCTTTTGGACACAATTTTTTCCTCAAACTTGCTGTGTACTAAAAGAGCATATAGGCTTTTATTAAGAGTATGAAGCTTAAAACACAAAATTTAAGAAAATTTTACTAAGAAATGTTATTTTTTTACAGCTAAAAACTTGGAAAAATATCTCATCTACTTACTATTTAACATCTAGTAGTTTTTATCTCTATGTTGTAACACAAAAGGGAGCTGATAAGAACACAGCTATTTTTAAATAAAATAGCTATTTATTCAGTCTCATCATGCCAAAATGTCTGTGCATATACTACTATATCAGCACACCCTCTGTTAACAGGCAAAATTGTACATCAAATTATATTCTGTGTTACCTGATTATATAAAATGCAAAGTGAAAATGATTTATCAACTTTTAACATTACTAGTAAACATTTTTTTATAGTAGGTATGAGGCACAAAATCTTAGTAAAATGACACAGGAAAAGCAGTAACATAATTCTCACTTAAATTTAACATGTCATAATTTGTTATGAATATACAAAGACAACAAAGTTTTAAAACATTGTATTTACTAAGATTCTGGCAATAGCTTTATGTAACAAGATACAGCATACCAGGTCTGCCACCCACCTTATGTTAAGTTTCAGCTTCAATATGAAGCCGTTAAAAACATCAAAAACTCGCTTTTTACATGCTTAATGTCTTGGCAAGTGTGCCATTAAACATAGTAAGGAATCTGAGATAGCAAGAATAAGGAGTTAACAAAAGCTAAACATTACAGCCTAAATAAAATTCATACCAAAAATAGTATTACTGGTTACATAAAAGTTTCCTGACTGGTGAAAAGTTAACAGTATAAAACATGCATTTTAGAATTTTTAGCAATCAAGTTCAAAAAGTACCAGTGTCTATCTGAAATGATTCCTCTCTAAAGCCAAAGTATAGTCAAAATTACTTCAAATAATACAATGCCTTCTAAACTAAAACAAAACAAAAACATTTAGTATCAGAAGTGGAGGTAAATCCCAGAGCTTTGGGGCTTTCTCATGTTGCAAAAGATGTTTTTCTGATTCATTCAAGGCAGCATATGACAGAGTCCCAGGATGCCACTAAATTCAGTAAAGGGTAAGACTGCTTTGTTCTGCTCTGACATCTCCACCAAGCATGGCTACTGTGTCCACAAAACTAGGATGTGTGAGGATAAAAGGCACACTATTCTGCTAGCTAAAGAGATAGCAAACCCCCACCCTAAAAACTCCTTCCCCAGCTAAATAAAATTATCCAAGGGGAGAAATTAAAATACATTTATCTACAGAGTAAGGATTTTGAATGTTATCCCTACTTTTAAAAGTTAAACTAGAATCCTCCGGGCATTTCTGACTACATCTTAAAAATGTATTCAGATTCAATTTCTGTTGTCTGACCATTGCATAAATCTAGTCAAAAAATTTTATCCCAAATATCTTAACCAATAGCATGACCGCAGTTCATTATCTCCCAGAGTTAGTAAGCACTGGGGAAAAAAAAATGTTTTAAGCAGCAGGCAATAATTATGTATGGCCTTTTCACAGAGCGCCATATGAGTGACTACTGAAGAGTCCAGGAATAATTCCAAAAACAAGAAAATTCATGCATTTTAGTAAATATGTCATTAATTTTCACAGTTGAAATTTCCTTAGACATTGCACTTTCTTTATATAAAGAGAATCCTGATTTTTCCTAATGTTACGGTGAGTCAGGACTTGAGCTAGCAGCCTTCTTTTTTTTCTTCTTGCTGTGCTTCTTATGCTTCTTTTTCTTTTTTGTTTTTTCCTGTAAAAAGAGTTCTATGTTAGACATTTTTATATTAGAAAGTACTAATTGAAAACAACTTTACCATAGTACTTTAAAAAAAAATTACTTATTTATTCCCTTTTTTTTCCTTTGTTTTTATTTTTGTAGTTATTGATGTCATCATTGTTGGATAGGCCTGAGAGAAATGGAGAGAGGAGGGGAAGAGAAAGGGGGAAGAGAAAGATAGACACCTGGAGACCTGCTTCACTGATTGTGAACCAACCTCCTTGCAGGTGGGGAGCCCGTGGCTCGAGCCGGGATCCTTACACTTTGCACCACTTGCGCTTAACCCGCTGCACTACCGTTCAACTCCCCACCATGGTACTTTTAAAAAAATATTACTCTAGGGAATGAACCTAGGTCTCTAGTCTAAATTACCACTGCTGAGTGGCTATCCTGGACCAATTTTTCATTTAGTAGTTCTTTTAAGAGAAGAAAAAAAAAAGAGTGGAGAAATGAAGAGACGGGGAAAGTGAAAGACATTCCAGCATTCATGCACAGGAAGGCATGTACTCCACCTTTGAGCCCACCCTGGTACTTCTTAGCATATATTACATAGTTGTTCCAAACAACCCATACAATCAATTAAGAGCCACTCAGAATACTTCTCAAAAAGTCTTATTAGTACCACATAATTAGTATTAAATTGATAGTGCTTGCTGATTTTCAAGTGAAAGAAAATCTGTCATTAGCATGTCAATGTAGTGCCCAAAAAAATTTCCCCTAGAAGACAAACTCTGTGGAACATGCTACCAATTACTAAACTTCACATTATACAACTCCTAAAATTGAACTGCAGTTCTTCCAAAAAAATCATCACATCATAGTCAAACATAATTGATTTTATTAAATGAGTCCTCAGAGAACAGAAATGATAAATCTCCAACTTGAAAGTAAACATAAATACATGTATTACATATCTACAGTCTGGTAGAAATGATTTAATAAAAAAAATACTGGTATACAGTTGAAAAATCCATTTATCTTAATGAAACAGATGTCACAGATGTCAGCTGCTTAGAATAAATTGCCACCAAGGCTAACAAAAGGAGTAATTATAAAAGGGAGTTGGGGGCCAGGCAGTGGCACACCTAGTTCAACACACACAAACACAACACACACACACACACACACTACAATGTGCAAGGACCCAGATTCTAGTCCCTGCTCCCCACCTTCAAGGGGAACCTTCATGATTGTTGGAGCAGTTCAGCTCGTGTTTTATCTTTCTTCTCTTCCCATTTCAATTTCTCTATGTCCTATCAAATAAAACTGAAACAGGAAAGAAAGAAAAAATGGCCACCAGGTACTTAAAAAGGTTGGAATTTTGTTCAACTATTTCAGATCTAGAAAGTAAATTTTTTTGGGAAAAGTATATATACTTAGTTTGATATATATTCAAGTGAAGAAAATGAAAAGCAAGAAATGAAACAGATAAAAGGAAGCAAAAGCAAAGCCTGATATTTGCTTACTTGCTAGAACTATGCACACTGACCACACCCCCCACTACTTTGTGAGTCCTGTCATCATTGTTTTCATTAAAAGCCCTAGTGCCCAGCAGTGTTAAAAAAAAAAGAATTTCAGAGTTTGAAGTTTTGTACTTGGGTTATTCAAATTAAGTTCTGGATATAGGTTACTTTCTCATAAAAGGACAGTTGACCACTTTCATCTTAAATACATTTTTCTTCTCAAGTTTCCATGACAGTTCTCTTGGTTTCCTTTTTTTTTTTTTTTTTATTAAAATTTATTTATTTTCCCTTTTGTTGCCTTTTTATTGTTGTTGTTACTGATGTTGTCATTGTTAGATAGGACAGAGAGAAATGGAGAAAGGAGGGGAAGACAGAGAGGGCAAGAGAAAGACACCTACAGACCTGCTTCACCGCTTGTGAATCAACCCCCCTGCAGGTGGGGGCTCAAACTGGGATCTTTAAAGCAGTCCCTGCACTTCCTGCCATGTGTGCTTAACCCGCTGCACTACCGCTGGCCCGACTCCTTGATTTCCTTTCCTTCTATCTTAAAGGGTTAACTTCCTTTGAAACTCTTTTCCCTGTTTAACCTTTCAGAAATTTCCTCCTCTTTTACATGACCTCTTTAGTTAGGTGCTTTGAATAGCATTTATATACCAATTCATAATATTCAGTTATATGCTCTGAACTCAAGACTGTCAATGCTTATTAACAGTTCTACTAGATATCTATTACTTGTTGGAAAAGTCATGAGGCGTTTTTCATGTCATGACTTTTCTGACAACCCAAAAGTAGGTATACTGAAAAAAGTACTGTAAGTGATGATTACTTTTCCCCTCCAAACTTCTTTTGTCATCTTAGTATGACACCACTAATTCACCATTTTCCCCAAGTCAAAGAATCAAAGTTATGTTTTTTTATAATATCTATCTATCTATATCTATATCTATATCTATATCTATAGGGAGTCTGGCGGTAGCACAGTGGGTTAAGCGCACGTGGCGCAAAGCACAAGGACTGGTGTAAGGATCCTGGTTCAAGCCCCCGGCTCATCACCTGCAGGGGAGTCACTTCACAAGCGGTGAAGCAGGTCTGCAGGTGTCTATCTTTCCCCTCTCTCTCCATTTCTCTCTGTCCTACCCAACAACAAAGAAAGACAATAATAATAACTACAACAATAAAACAAGGGCAACAAAAAAGGGAATGAGGGAGTCGGGCTGTAGCGCAGCGGGTTAAGCGCAGGTGGCGCAAAGCACAAGGACCGGTATAAGGATCCCGGCTCGAACCCCGGCTCCCCACCTGCAGGGGAGTCGCTTCACAGGCGGTGAAGCAGGTCTGCAGGTGTCTATCTTTCTCTCCCCCTCTCTGTCTTCCCCTCCTCTCTCCGTTTCTCTCTGTCCTATCCAACGACGACAACAACAATAAAACAACAAGGGCAACAAAAGGGAATAAATAAATAAAATAAAATATAAAAAAAAAAATTAAAAAAAAGGGAATGAATAAATAGTATAAAAAAAGATTCAAAAATGTATTTTATAAATTATTTATAAAATAATTTATTTATATATTATAAATTATTTATTTTATAAATATATTATTTCATATGAGAGAGAGAAGGCAGAGTACCACTCTGGTACATGTGGCACTGGGGATCAATCTAAGAGCTCTACTAGTTAAGCTATTTCCCCAGACACCAAGCTATTGCATTCTGCTCTTGATAACTCCCTCTCTCTATACCTCTAGAGCACCAAGAAAGCGCTATCCCTAAGTCCTGAACATATTTCAAATACATCACACCAGTCCAACCACACATACTAATACTGTAGTACAAATGACATTATCCTTCACCCATCCACTAATTGCCTCACCCAAAGCATTTAAAAAATGTCAAGTCAGGGTCAGCAAGTAAGCTTAGTTGGATAGTGTGCCTTTGTTACAGGCACAAACTAGGTTGAATCCAGACTCCATGCACTGAAGAAGTCTCAGTGCTATGTTATCTTTCTCTCTGTCTCTGTCTTTCTATCTGAATAAGTCAGCCCAGGGCAGTGAAATCCCAGTGACAACTAAAAAATGAAATTAAACAAAGAAATTAATGTAAAGTCAATTCATGTACTTTCTGCTAACAACTTTTAACTACAACTTCTCATAATATTCTGACTAAAGCCCAAACAACTTACACTAAGCCTTTGGCTTTCTCGCCAACCTCTCTGTATGCTAGTTTTCTTTATATACTAGGTATAAACCACTTTACCTTCTTTAACTCCTCAAATAGGTCCTCAAATAGGTCTCACTTCTCTGCCTGGTATCCTTCCTCTTTAAATTTGCAAATAGCTGACTTTCTTGTAAGTCAGACTTTGGCTTAATTTTGCTTCCTCAGAGAGCTTTTCTCTATTTTCTGTCTCAAATCAACTGTTCTCAGACTTCTTTCTTTCTTTGTATCTACCTACCTACCTACGATCCAGAACAGTGCCTGCATATAGGAGCTTAATAAATACATTCTAGATGTTAGGGGAAGATAAGCAGAGGGTTCTAACTCCAAATCCATTAGGACTCGGAGAGAGAAAAGGAAAAAAGGAAAAGACATTCAGACATAGTAAATAGGTGTAGGTATGACCCAGAAAGAGAAGGCAAGACCCTAAGAAAAAAATGGGTGGGGGTCGGGCGGTGGCGCAGTGGGTTAAGTGCATGTGGCGCAAAGCGCAGGGACCGGCGTAAGAATCCCGGTTCGAGCCCCCGGCTCCCCACCTGCAGGGGAGTCGCTTCACAGGCGGTGAAGCAGGTCTGTAGGTGTCTATCTTTTCTCCCCTTCTCTATCTTCCCCTCCTCTCTCCATTTCTCTCTGTCCTATCCAACAACGAATTGCGTCAACAAGGGCAATAATAATAACCACAACGAAGCTACAACAAGGGCAACAAAAGGGGGGGGGGAAGGCCTCCAGGAGCGGTGGATTCATGGTGCAGGCACCGAGCCCAGCAATAACCCTGGAGGAGGGAAGAAAAAGAAAAAAAAAAAGGGCAAATATATATTAAAAAGTTACAGAAATAATAGTCAAATTGTATCTGTGACCCTGGGAGAACCATTGCAGTTTCCAGTGGAGAGAATGGGGACACAGAACTCTGGTGGTAGGTTAAGTATGGAATTATAGCCCTATTATCTCTTAATTTTGTAGATCAATATTAAATCACTAATAAAATACAAATCAAAACCAATGAATTATGCAAAGATAAATTAGAATTACTAAAAATTTTATATTAATTACTCAGAACAAAGATCAAACCAGTCTTCACCTGAATCATTTTACAGTTCAGAAAAGAAATGTGTCTATTAGGTTACTAAGTCTTGAAGCACATAAGATGCTATTTCTTGTGTGCAAATGGTGTGCCACTGTCAGGCCCCTGAAGCTTGTATTTCTTATTTTTTGCTTCCTAGGGTTATCGTTCCTTGTGGCCATTTTTTCTGTTTTATTGGATTGGGCAGAGAAATTGAGAGGGAAGCAAGAGATGGAGAAAGACATCTGCAGACCTCCTTCACCGCTTGAGGCAAACCCCCCTGCAGGTGGGGAGACAGGGGTTTGAATCAGGATCCTTGCACTTTTAACTATATACGCTTAACATAGTACACCACTGCCTGCCACCCCCCCCACACACACCTTGAGCTTATATTGCTAACAGTAAAATACAGAACTAGAAATAGGAGACTTCTGTTACACTTTTGCTGGAACCAATTTACCTGTCTCCATCCAAATTATTAAGTGAGCACATCTTTCCCAATAAATATTTGTTCCTATAAAAATATAAAATGCTTTATTGAATCCTTTAAAATAATACAGTCATACTGATATCATATAAAAACAGTAAAAGATACTTGCTGTTATTTTTTCTCTCTCTTCACTGCTTTTCTTCTTTTTTGCTCGTACCTTCATAGTTTAAATGTTTGTGGAGAATAGAAGAAAAAATGTAATTGGCAAAAGTCTCTTTTCCCTTATATCCTAAAAATTATGCAACTTCAAAATTTGTATGTAAAAATATTTTCTGAAAACTAAAAGACATTTTAAATATTCCTTATAAATCAGATTTGTTTTGTCACAATGAGGATCCAAGAAGTAATTTTTTTTTTAAAGAAAGAAGATTATTATTATTATTTATAAAATCTCTAGAGAGCATCTGTTATATTCCCTTTGGGCACTTACAAAAAATAGGTACAATGAATAAAGATGATAAAATCATGAGCTCTGAAATAAAACCAAGTTCTGAATACTATCTTTGCCATCTGCAAAATGGAAACAGTATCTACCAACATAGGGAAGTACACAGTATATAGTAGGAATTTCTTTCATTCTTATAATATTAAAGGTCCTGAGTTAAAACCCTGACATCCCATGTGCCAGGGTGATGCTCTGCTTCTCTCTCCCTACCTTATTAACAAGTGCATAAACTAAAAAAAAAAAAAAAAAAAAATGAACAATAACAATAAAAAATCATTTTTAACCTTTCCTAGTGTGGTCCACTGGATTTACACTAAATTGAATGTTGCGAAAGCTCGTATCTGACTTTAAATCCAAATGTAACATCTTCCATGCTCACGTGTATAATTGTTATTATACTTTCCACAAACATTACTGTTAGCAGCCATTTTACATCCACATCTATCCATACCAAGTCACTGAATGTCCTTGATAGCTCAATGTGGCTTTTAAATAGTTTACTAGACATTCATGTAAGGCACTGATTCGTAAAATAAAAGCTTTATAATACAACAAATCTTTTAAAAATGCAAATATCGTATGAAGAGTGTATTTTGTTTCATTTTGTGCTTTGCTAAGAACTGCCCACCATTTTGGAATATGCCACGGACAACAATGCTATTCAGTTTTGGAAGGGCACATAGAATAAACCTGCGGACTCAGTTTTGTTAACTTTTTTTTTCTTTTAAAATTATTTTTAATATTTATTTATTCCCTTTTGTTGCCCTTGTTGTTTTATTGTTGTAGTTATTACTGACGTCGTTGTTGTTGGATAGGGCAGAGAGAAGTGGAGAGAGATGGGGAAGACAGAGAGGGGGAGAGAAAGATAGACATCTGCAGACCTGCTTCACCGCCTGTGAAGCAACTCCCCTGCAGGTGGGGACTCGGGGGGCTCGAGCCGGGATCCTTCTGCCGGTCCTTGCCTTAAACCCACTGTGCTACCGCCAGAGTCCCAGTTTTGTTAATTTCTTTACAAAGTTTTCTGTCTCCAGGACAGAAAATCACATTCAACCACTTACACATCAAAGCACAACTTAAGTAAGCATTTCCCCATATATTTCTTTATAGTCCTGTTAAGAATGTATTTATGGGGGGGGTGGGTCAAGCGGTAGCACAGTAGATTAAGCACACATGGCACGAAGCGCAAAGACTGGCATAAGGATCCTGGTTCGAGCCCTGGCTTCTCACCTGCAGGGGAGTTCCTTCACAGGTGGTGAAACAGGTCTGCAGGTGTCTTTCTCCCCCCCCCCATTTCTCTGTCCTATCCAACAACAACAACAATAACTACAACAATAAAACAACAAGGGCAACAAAATGGAATAAATAAAATAAATATTTTTAAAGAAAAGAATGTATATGTAAAAACGGTATATATGTAGGTTGTACTATCCACACATTTCATTTCAGGCAGTGCTATAAAATGTGTCCCATTTAATAAACAGGGAAAACAACGAGTCCAATAGAGAAACAGTTTTAAAAAAATTAACTTAGAGGCAGGCGATGGCATACCCGGTTGAAGGAACACACACATTGCCATGACCAAGGACGGGGTTCATGCCTGCAGTCTACATCTGTACAAGAGGAAAGTTCACAAGTGGTGCACACCTCTTTCTCCCTGCCTATCTCTCCATTCCTCTCAATTTTTCTCTGCCTCTATCCAATAAAAAATAATAAAAAAGGGAGTTGGGCGGTAGCGCAGTGGGTTTAGCGCAGGTGGCGCCAAGTGAAAGGACCAGAATAAGGATCCCGGTTCCAGCCCCTGGCTCCCCCACCTGCAGGGGTGTCACTTCACAGGTGGTGAAGCAGGTCTGCAGGTGTCTTTCTCTCCATTTCTCTCTGTCCTATCTAACAACAACGACATCAATAGGAATAACTAAACAATAAAATAAGAGCAACAAAAGGGAATAAATATAGTTAAAAAGTAATTAAAAAACAACATCCCACTAGCTACTCAAAGACTTCATATGGACTCTAAAGGGGGTCAGGCGGTAGTGCAGTGGGTTAAGTACACATGGCACTAAGCGCAAGGATTGGCTAAGGATCCCTGTTGGAGTCCCCGACGCCCCACCTGCAGGGGCGTCGCTTTACAGGTGGTGAAGCAGGTCTGCAGGTGTCTTTCTCACCCCTTCTGCCTTCCCCTCCTCTCTCGATTTCTCTCTGTCCTATCCAACAACAATGACATCAATAACAATAACCACAACAATGATAAAACTGGGACAACAAAAGAAAAAAAACAGCCTCTAGGAGCAGTGGATTCATGTTGCAGGCACCGAGCTCTGGAGGCAAAAATAAAATAAAAAATAATTTTAAAAAATGGACTCTTAAAAAATAATTTAAAATCGACTTTAGGGGGCTGGGAGGTAGTGTAGAAGTTAAGTGCACATGGTGCAAAGGGCAGGGACCGTTGTAGGGATCCCGGTTCTAACCCTTTGCTCCCCACCTGTGGGTGTGGTGGGGTGGGGTGTCGCTTCACAATCAGTGAAACAGGTCTGCAGGTGTGTATCTTTCTCCCTCTGTCTTCCCCTCCTCTCTGTCCTATCCAACAACAACAGCAATAACAACAACAATAAACAATGAATTCATGGTGTAGGCACCGAGCCCCTGGAGGCAAAAACAAACAAACAACCCAAAACTCTTATTCCATTAGAGTACAAAATCTAAGATGACATAACTTCTGATGAAAACTATATAAACCACCTAATTCTACTTCTTCATTTTTAGAACACGGTATTTTATTTGGCAGGACAGAGAGAAATGGAGAAGGGGAGCTAAATCGGGAGAGCAGAAAAGAGAAAAAAAACTGCAATACTGCTCCACCACTTGTGAAGCTTTTCACCTGTAGATGGGGACCAGAGGTTTGAACCCAGATATTTGTTTTATTTATTGGATAAAGAGTAGGGATGGGGAGATTAAGAGGGAAAGAGATAAAACACCTGCAGCCCTACTTCACCACTCATGACACTTTCCTCTGAAGGTGGGGACCAGGGGTTTGAACCCGGGTCCTCGCTCATTGTAAAATGTGTGCTTGCCTAGGTGCCATCTCCTGGCTCGTGAACCCGATCTTTGTACATGGTAATATGTGCACTTAGCCAGCTGAACCATTGCCTTCTTCATTTTACAGAGTGGGAAACTGAGTTCATGCCAACATTTCTACTTCATCACATTTTTTTAGTTCCCAATATTATTTGCAAAAAAAAGGTCTAGGGAATACTAGGTCTGAATATTTTTCATTAATATTTGGTTTCATGTGTTTGGTTACTTGGGACATATCCCTAGGAATTACAGGGTTATAAGTTAGGTCTATTTCTAGCCTTCTGAGAGTTCGCCGGATAATGGTCTCTTAAAAGACACTCAATTGGTTGGTGAATTAATTCAGGGTTTCTCAACTTCTAGGATAAAAATTCTTATTGTTTATAGTTAATAAAAGTCAGCCAACATTTTTCTAGAAGCAGTAATAAGCTATGAAAATTACACTGAAGATTGCAATTGGCATATAAACTGAAATCAATCTAGTCATTTTTAATAATAATCTATTTTTAATAGTAAAAAGGAAACTTGCTTAAACAAGTAGCTGCATATGTATAAAAAACTACCAGGAGGGTAACAGTATCTCAGATTATAAATGTTTTATGACTATCAAGTAAGAATCTTTAGTTGAAAAAGCAAAAACTAGGGGCCAGGTGGTAGCACACTCGGTTAAGTGCACACAGTCAAAGCACAAAGACCCATGCAAGGATCCTGGTTGAAGCCCCTGGTTCCCCACCTACAAAGGGGGTTGCTTCACAAGTAGCGAAGCAGGTCTGCAGGTGTCTATATATTTTTTAAAATTTTACTTTTATTTCCAACCCTTTCGTTGCCCTTGTTATTTAAGGTTGTTGTTGTTGCTATTATTGTTGTTGTTAGATAGGACAGAGAGAAGTGATACCCCTGCAGCTGGGTGAGCTGGGGGCTAGAACTGGGATCCTTATACCGGTCCATGCGCTTCACACCTTGTGCACTTAACCCACTGTGCAAGCGCCTGGCTCCCTATCTTTTTTTTTTTTTTTTTTCCAATATTTATTTATTCCCTTTTGTTGCCCTTGCTGTTCTATTGTTGTAGTTATTGATGTAGTCGTTGCTGGATGGGACAGAGAAAGGGAAGACAGAGAGAGGGAGAGAAAGAAAGACAGCTGCAGACCTGCTTCACCTCTTGTGAAGCGACTCCCCTATAGGTGGGGAGCCGGGGACTTGAACCGGGATCCTTATGGCACCTGCGCTACCACCCGACTCCCAAGTGTCTATCTTTCTCCCCCCCCCCCCACTCAATTTCCTTTTGTCCTATCCTAAAAAAAAGAAAAAAAAAAAAAAAAGGCCTTCAGGAGCCATGGATTCATAGTGCAGGCACCGAGCCCTAGCAATAACCCTGGAAGCAAAACAAACAAACAAACAAAACACACATAACTTAGTTTGAATTGGAACATCCATTTCTTTTTCACATTATATGATATTAGATAGGCAACTTAATCAAGTATTTATTAAGTACCTTTTAAAGCAAATCTATTTGTTCAATCAAGTAGCTAAACATTTTAAAGTAGAAAAATGGATTTAATCATATAACTTACCTCCTCTATATAATCTGATTCTGACAAAGACTCAGATGACAAAGGTTTATCTTCAGGATACATCTTTCTTTTTTTGCTAAGTCCTTTAATGTCCTGAAATTAGGGGAAGAAGACATGTCCATTGATTCAAAGGATATAACATTATATCACACAAATGTTATGTTTCAAAGTTCTATTCAACAATTCTTCCTTTACTACAAAATAACCCATTTTCATTTTAGAAAAAACAATTAGCCTTCAGTCTTTAATTCTAATGTTTTTATTAAACAACTTGAAAAGAAGTAAGTATATCTATTTAAATACAGCAGTCTTATTTTAGGTATGTATGAAAGAATTTTAATGAAATTATATATATATGGTATAAGACTTGGACCCTTTAAACTTTATTTTTTTTATTTTGACCTAGGATAGAATCAGACAGACTGTGCTACATAAAAGAAAATCTATGGTCTAAGAGGGATTCTACTCAGTAGTTTCTTAGTGCACTAAAATGCCAGGTTCATTTTTTTTTTTTTAACTACTTTTCAAATAATTATTTACATTGTCACTGGGACTTCATGGCTCCCTACCAACTGTGGCTTCCTTCAGTTACACAGCTTTTGAAACTGGGTTGCATACTTGGCAAATTAGGCACCTTCCCATGTGAGCTACCTCACCAGCCCTGTAAGTATTTTTTTAAAAAGATTTTTTATTAATGAGATCAGGGAGAGAAGCAAGTATCACTCTGGCATATGAGATGTCAGGAATCACACTTGATTTCATATTTGACAGTGCAATGCTTTATTCACTGTACCACCTACCAGATTGTCTTCTAAGTATTTTTAATCATGAGAGAATGATTAACTCTGGTGAAGGGGTAAGCTTGTGAGACTGAAGGAGTATTTAGGATATTACATATTTTAGGGGGAAAAAATAAACATCCAAAGCAAGTACAGCAAATGTTACGGTCTAAAATTTGTACAAAGTATAGAATGACTGTCATTTTACTATTTTTCCATATGTTTTCTGTATGATTGAAGTACTTCATAAAAAGACAACACAGCCACTCAGTGGGAAAATGCTCACCATCTAACAACAGAAAAAAGATGTGGAAAATTTTTTAGTATAGCATAGCCTCAATTTTAAAGATTTAAACAAAAACATGTAGAAGATAACAGTGGTGATATCTGTGTATTACATTGTAGGGTTTTTTTTTTTTTTTTTTTTTTTTTTGCAAATGGCTGTATTATTTTGTTAGAAATGATAATCGGTCTCTTGTAAGAGAATTCATCCAAATCCTACCACAAGAGGTTCAACATTATTAAAAATTTTTTTTGAAACATCTCTCTGTGTGTATATGTACAATTTTATACAAATACTTGCTGTTTGGAACCCGCTCTTCTGACCCAATAGTATCATGGATGCCAACTACACAGCCATTTGTGGTTGCCTTTGATATTCATTGAAAGTATATGTCACAATTTACTTAACCCATTTCTTTCTGGAGGGCAGGCATGTGGGTTCTTTGCTATTAAAAACAAAACTGAACTGATTGAAGGGTATGTTAAGTGCAAAGTCTTTAATAATAATGACTAATCAAAGACCAAAGCGGCCTTCACACAGAAGATTTTCTTGTCATTTCACCGTCACAATTTCTTTTTGTATTTCACTTATTTATAATCACATTTTACCAAGAATCCTTTATAATAGGCTCTTTGATCAATCCTATCAGTCTCAGACTAACGAAATACAGTTCATATTTTATTTTAGAACGACAGTGTATTTGATCATTCTTTCTGTACAAGGTATTTTCCCTTTGTTGCACATCAGAATTTTTTTTAAACTGCTGTATTCCTAGTAGTTTTTCCTTTATTTATTGCATATATTTTTTTTCATTTTTTATATTTATTTATTCCCTTTGTTGTCCTTGTTGTTTTATTTTTGTAGTTATTATTGATGTTGTTGTTGGCTAGGACAGAAAGAAATGGAGAGAGGAGGAAAAGACAGAGAGGGGGAGAGAAAGATAGACACCTGCAGATCTGCTTCACCGCCTGTACAGTACATCTGATAATTTCTTGAAATAAGTTCTGCTTACTTCTTTAAAATTTCCCAATATATTCTTTACTATTACAAATGGGATATTGGGCTGGGGAGATAGTATAATGGCCATGCAAAAGACTATCATGCCTGAGGTTCTAGGATCCCAGGTTCAACCCTCAGCACCCCCATAAGGCAGAGCTGAGTAGTGCTCTGATGTTTCTGTGTCTCTCATTAAAATAAGTAAAATTAAAAAAAAAAAAAGAGGATAAATGGGATATTGTATTTTCTAACTTGGTACTGCAAAACATATTCATAACTGAAGTTCATTTAATAACATGACTTAAAATGGCAATCCTCTGTATGGTATACAGTCACTCAAAGATTTAGAGAAACCACAGATTAAAAAACATATGTACAAAAATGAAGAGTATCTAAAAAGGATTCGCTTATGAATCAGAATTAATAAAAACTCAACAGATCAGAGACTATGAAGATGCAAAGGGGTTCAATCACCTATACACATAAAACTGGCAAGTAAAACCTTAAGTATGCATATGAAACAAGGGTACAGTCATACCCTACTAGCACAAATGCAAATACAAGAACTTTCATGAGCAAAATGTGAACAAGTATAATGATATTACATCCTAGGATCTAGAAGTTAGTCCCAGATGTACCACTGAAAATTAACAATAGCTTGTGGAAATAAAAAAAAAAAATAATAAGTTGCAGTGAATTTATATAATGGTATTTTACAAAAATACAAAGAAACTGCAGAGTACCAATAAGAAGGATAAACAGTACTGCAAATGGGCCAGGAGATGGCTGAGTTAGTAAAGGTTACATTTTGCCATTTGTCAGGACAAGGCTTTAACAAACAACTTATGCGAACAAAGAGTAGTAATGTTTTCCATTACTATAAATGTTCAATTCTAGATAATCCAGAAATCTATAGAAATTCTTATTTTATAGGAAAGCTCTCCCGATTATTCATCTTTAAAATTGTATCTGATCGTTTCCTTGAGTCAGCATTAAATATAACAGAAGCAGAAGAAATCTCTTAAGTTTCTCCAGTAAAGTACTGTATGGAAGATTATCTTGAGGTAATTTAAAATTATAGTTACCTTAAAAAAAAATTATAGTTACCTTTTCTTTCTCAGCTGCATCCTTTGCCTTCTTTTTCTTTTTACAACTATCCTAAACAACAGATATATATTTCAATTAAAAATACAAAACACATGGCATTATATCAACAGTATAAGGCCTAAGTACCAAAAGTGATTTGCTATATGTTTAAAAAGAGTTTACTTTCATAATTTTGTTCTGAAAAGACAGTACAAAGTGTGTTGCTTAGAAATGTACTTGAAAGGGAACAAGACTTAATTTATGTGGCTATATATCAAATTTCTATATGACTGAAAAGATATTGGTATCACTACAATGGCAGTCACATCAACCATATTATACAATATATAAAAGTATCAATGTAGCTATAAATTTATAGAATGCTACATGCCAAATTTATTCAATTAAGGCTGTGTGCCACTGTCTTTTTTTTTGTGTATAGTCCTCATATGCACTGGAGCCCTATTTCACACATTGGTCAGATACTTAGAATCTGATTTCTCTCTCTCTCTTAACCAGCTCTGGCTTATGGTGGTGCAGGGGATTGAACTCAGGGAATCTGGAGCCTCAGGCATGACAGTCTGTTTGCATAACCATTATGCTATCTACCCTTTGCTCTGATTCCTCCACTCTTCATAAGGAGGTAAGTCTTTTGAATCCCTCACTTCTAGTTAATAGACTGCCTAAGTCCTTCATATGTATAGAGTGGAGAAGAGACTCACAAGGTTGTTCAGAGGACTGAGTTAATACACCATTGTACTGCACCGAACACATAGATGGCATTTTCTCTCTGTCTGAAAATTCTTGGAGCAGTGAAGCACCAGTGACAAAATAAAAATAGATGAGACATTAGAAAACATATTTAAGTTTAACTTATGATTCTAACACAAGACATATAAGTTTGGTTTTTGTTGTTGTTGTTGTTGTTTTTTTAACTATGACCTCTGTCAAAAATGGAAAAAATAATGCCTATTTATCACAAAGGTGCCATGGAAATGTTGAGACATGGGGACACAGATGAGTATTAATGGAAAAAAAAATACTGTTATGTAAGATATTATCAAGTACATCAATTAAGTGGCAAAGAACATCAAAGTATAAGAACCAAATAATCCAATTAAAAAGTGAGAAAAAGATCTGAATAGACATTTCTCTAAAAGATATAGATGTTGTGGCCGGGTACTGACAACACCTGGTTGAGCACACATTACAGTGCACAAGGAAGCAGGTTGGAGCCCCTAGTCCCCACCTGTAGGAGGATGGTTTTGCAAGTGGTAAAGCAGGGCTACAGGTATCTCTCTGTCTCTCTCCCTCTCTATCTCCTCCTTCCCTCTCGATTTCTAAAGTCTCTATCCAATAAATAAAGATAATAATAAAAAAAATATATAGATTCAGGGCTGGGTGGTAGCGCACCAGGCTAAGCCCGTATAGTATGAAGTGCAAGGACCTGCAGAGGGATCCCGGTTTGAGCCCCCAGCTTCTCATCTGCAGGGGTTTTTATTCCTAAGTGGTGAAGCAGGTCTTTTCCCTCATCTCTATCTTCCCCATCTCTCTCAATTTCTGCCCTATCCAACAATAACAAAAGTGGAAAAAAGATGGCTGCCAGGGGCAGTGGGTTCATAATGCAGGCACCAAGCCCCAGTGATAACACTGGAGGCCAAAAAAAAGGTATAGATGCCCCTTCGGGCAGTGAAAAGTATGCTCCAGTTAAGTCATCATTAGAGAAATGCATATAAAACCACAATGAGATACTACCTTACACCTATGAGAATAACCTATATCAACAAAACAGGAAGTGACAAGTGTTGGCAAAGATACGGAGAAAAGGGACTGCTGCTGAACTATTGGCTGGAAAGCAGCCGTTTTGGAAAACAGTATGGAGACTGCTTAAATAAAAAGGGAAATACCATGGTCCGGGAGGTGGCACAGTGGATAAAGCATTGCATTCTCAACCATTAAGTCCTGAGTTCAGTCCCCGGCAGTACATGTACCAGAGTGATGTCTGGTTCTTTCTCTCCTCCTATCTCTCTCATGAATAAATAAATATACCTTATGATCCTGCAATACTACTCCTAAGCATATATCTACAGGACACTAAAACATTAATTCAGAGGAACATATGGATCTCTATGTTTATGGCTACACTATCTACAACTGCAAAAGCAACCTAAACACCTATCAACAGAAAACTGAATCATGAAAGTCATGGAAGATACACACAATGGAATATTCTGCAAAATAAATAAATGATATTGTGTCCCTATGGACAAGTCAGATGGAGCTGAAGGTGATAATGCTTAGCTAAGTGAGTAAGGAAAGACAACTACCAGATGGCTTCACTCATATATGGGAAATAGGTATTGAGGCAGCTGAGCTGGGGAGGGGTGTGGGGTTGGAGAAGTGACCAAACTGTCTCTAAGACTTTGTGGGAACTATGGTCTTTATTGCTGTAGATGGGTCACAAAATTGTGGCAATGGGTGTGGTTAGAAATTATACCCTTGGGAGGTCGGGTGGTAGCGCAGCAGTTAAGCGCATGTGGCGCAAAGTCCAAGGACCACAGTAAGGATCCCGGTTCGAGCCCCCAGCTCCCCACCTGCAGGGGAGTTGCTTCACAAGCGGTGAAGCAGGTCTGCAGGTGTCTATCTTTCTCTCCCCCCTCTGTCCTATCCAACAATGACAACATCAATAACAACAACAATAACTACAACAATAAAACAAGGGCAACAAAAAGGGAAAATGAATAAATAAATAAATAAATAAATAAAGGAATTACACCCTTGGGGCCAGGCGGTGGCACACTTGGTTAAGTGTTCACAAAGACCCAGGTTCAAGTCCTTGGTCCCCAACTGCAGGGGGGAATGCTTCAGTGGTGAAGCAGGCCTGCAGGTGTCTATCTGTCACTTTCCCTATCTCCTCCCCTCGATTTCTGGCTATCTCTATCCAACCAATAAAGATAATAATAATAATAAAAATTTTAAGGGTATGTTTACACCTTTATAATCGTGTAAGCCATTATGAAATCACTATGAAAACCCCCAAACAACAATCAGTATAAGATAAACTTATTCTAGTGACAAAAAGCTGTTAATGTGTTCTTATCAATGCATAGATTATGTGACAGGCATCTATTAAAATTATTATGTATCCCAGACAGAGGACCTAGAGGAGATTACGTTGTTATGTGGAAAACTGAGAAATATTATACATGTACAAACTATTGTATTTTACTGTTGACTATAAACCATAATCCCAATAAAGAAAAAAGAAATTATGTACCTGAGCTGTTTTCATCTTAAGGAAAGTGTAAGAGGGGGCCTGGTGGTGGCATACCTGGTTGAATTCACATGCTATCATGCACAAGAACCTGGGTTCAAGACCCTAGTCACCAACTGGGGGGGTGGGAAGCTTCACGAGTGGTGAAGTAGTGCTGCAGGTGTCTGCCTGTCTCTTTCCTTTCCCTCTCAATTTCTCTGTCTCTATACAACAAAATAGAAATAAGCAGATAGGGAGCTGGGCGGCAGCGCAGCTGGTTAAGAACACATGGTGTGAAGCGCAAGGACTGGCATAAGGATCCCAGGGCTCCCCACCTGCAGGGGGGCTACCTCATAAGTGATGAAGCAGGTATGCAGGCATCTTTCTCTCCCCCTCCCCTCAAGTTCTCTCTGTTCTATACAACAACAACTACAGCAATTAAAAAAAAATAGCAACAACGATGATGATAAACAAGTGCAACAAAAAGAGAAAAAATGCCTCCAGGAGCAGTGGATTCGTAGTGGAGGCACCGAGCTGCAGTGATAAACATTGAAGAAAAGAAAGAAAGAAGCAAAATATGAAAAAAAAAAAAAAAAAAAGTGTAAGAAATACCTCACTTCTAAATCAAGAGTAATTTAAATGGTCCGGGAGGTGGTGCAGTGGATAAAGCACTAGACTCTCAAGCTTGAGGTCGTAAATCCAATCCCCGGCAGGGCATGTACCAGAGTGAAGTCTGGTTCTTTGTCTCTCGCCTATCTTTCTCATTAATAAATGAATAAAATATTTTTAAAAAGAGTAATTTAAGACAGAACTAAAAAAAAAAATCTAACTCCATGTCTTCACTAACCAAAATGTTATTAATTCACGTTAATTTTTACCTTACTGTCCGATTCAGATTCTGACACGGAGCTTTCAGAAGATCTGTGTGAACGGTTCTTCTTTTTCTTTCTCCGTTTTCCTTGTTTCTTATCCTATATGGAATATTTTTAGAAACATTTGTTTTCTGTTAAAATACAGCTGGTACATTTTATTAATACAAACAAAATCTATGGGAGAACCAACTTGTAAATGCTTCAGATGTTATGGTTAAGCACCTGTGCTATAATGCTCAGAGGCCTGGGTTTAAGCTCCTAGTCCCCATATGCTTGGGGGAAAAGCTTCACAAATAGTCAAGCACAGCTGCAAGTGTTTCTCTTTCTTTTCCCCTAGTGTTACTGCCAGGGCTTGATGCTGGCACTATGAATCCACTAATCCCAGTGCTCATTCCCCTCCCCCTTTCTATTTTATTTGATAGAACAGAAAGAAATTGAGAGGATAGGGAGATGGAAGGGAAAGAGAAACACCCAGAGACCTGCTTCACCACCCATGAAGCATTCATTCCCATGCATGGTAATATGTGCACTCAACTGGATACACCACTGTTTGGTCCCCTGCAGGTGTTTCTTTTTATTTTTCTCTCTATTTAGAATAAATATTTTTTAAAAAGAAGGGGAAAAAAGGGTGGGAAGTCTCTGGAAGGTCGCTATACCAGCAGCATACATCTTAGCATGCCACCACAGCACACAAGGCACACTATGACAGCAGCAATGAAAAGTCATAGACGTTTTCTCCCTACCCCACACCTTTTTTAAAATTGCTGTTGGGGTTATTGCCAGGGCTCAGTGGTGGCACTACTAAGAATCCACTGCTCCCAGTGGCCATTTTTTTCCTCCTCCTTTTTACTTTTCTAATTTAATTATATAGGACAAAGAGAACTTGAGAGAGAGGAAGGGGAGATAGGGAGAGAGAGAGATACCTACAGAACTGCTTCATTGCTTATGAACCTGGGTCCTTAAACTTGGTAATATGTACACTTAACCAGTTATGCCACAGGCTGGCCCCTCCCCCTTTCTATAAAGCATTACTCTGGTGTATGCTGTACCATTATGCAAGCTTCCTGGGGCACCCAACTCCATTTCTTATGCTGTTATTTTAAAGTGTACAAGCCAAATTTAGGAGCGTAAAATATATACACCAAATGTTTAAATTTCTAGATATTCGTGCCATTGTTCTCAGTAATGAATTAAAAGAATTTAGAAGTAAACATGTTTTTTTTTTTTTTTTAATGAAAGATAAATACAGAGACCAGAGCACTGCTTATCTCTGGCTTTTATGGTGGTACTGGAGATCAAACCAGACCTCAGAGCTTCAGGCATAAAGTCTTTTGCATAAACATTATGCTGCCCACCGCCCCCACCAGTAAGTAAACATTATAATAGACATTTCACACTGGGGCTATTTTTTTAAAAAATTTCTTTACTGGGGAATTAATGTTTTACATTCAACAGTAAATACAATAATTTGTATATGCATAACATTCCCCACTTTCTCATTTAACAATACAACCCCCACTACACTGGGGCTATTTTTTAAATCTCATGAATTCTTTTTTTAAAAGACTTATTTATTTTTAATAAATATACATATATTTATTTATTTTATCAGAGCACTGCCCAGCTCTGGCTTCCGGTGGTGTGGGAGACTGAACCTAGGACAAATGGAGCCTCAGGCATGAGAGTCTCTTTGCATAACCATTATGCTACTTCCCCTCCCTCACCCCAAATTTCATGAATTCCTAAGAGGCAAACCTTACCTCATCTTCAGAATCCGAAGAACTGCTGGAAGAATCAGAGCTTGATGAAGAAGAAGATGAATACTTGACCAAGCATAAAACAATTAAAGCTTGTGAGATGCAGGAATTTTTCTTTTTAGTATTTCTCTCAAATACTTAAAACCAATCTAGTGTTTGAGAAACAGATGCCACCTTGATACAACTTAAATAATAAAATGCTAAATGTCACAACTCTCTACACTCAGGCTGAACAAAATATTAGCAGATAAGTTTGTTAGCAATGTTGGAGTTACTAAGCTTTAAGATACTTGGTAACTCTTTATTTTATTATTATCACTAATCCATAATACCAGAGTGCCTCCAAACTCCTTGACTCATCTAGAGTCAACAGAGACTGACTGATTACAATATAGACTGATTAGCTTATTTTTACTTTTTTAAAATATACCTAATTGAAATATAAAGAAAAATGGAAAACTTTTGCTCACCCTACCAGATTTCTTCTTTTCTTTTTTCTTTCTCTAAAAAGTAAACAAATGAAAAGTTAAAAATAAAAACCTACAAATAAACTGATCTGCTTTGAAATGTATCTATTAAAAGCAATACTTAAGTTTTATTATGAAAAAAGCAATTAAAAGATTAAGAATAGCAACAAATGAAAAATGGACTCACCTGTCTTTTTTTGGATGAGCTCTCAGTTCCACTCAATAATTTCTCCCTGTGTCTTTCTAGCTCTTTTTTCCAGTTCTGTTTAAAAAAAAAAAAAGTTATAAATCCCACCAGAGGCTATCTATCCTTTATATCTACTTATATGAATACATAACGTTTGCTTTCTTCTCTGCATCCTCTTATATATCTACCCATCTTAGCCTCTGATGACAGACAAGATATTTCAGGTGCCAAAATCCAAAGGAATCTCTACCATTTCTCTTCAAAAGGATTTTAAGGAATTACAGTTCTTTACCATACTGTGACAAAAGTATTAGGTACTATTACTGGGGCTGAGTGCCTGCACTATGAACCCACTGCTTCTGGAGGCCATTTTTCCTTTTTGTTGTTGTTGCTGTTATTGTTGTTGGATAGGACAGAGAGAAATTGAGAGAGATGGGGAATAGAGAGTAGGAGAGAAAGACACCTGCAGACCTGCTTCATCACTTGCAAAGTGACCCCAGCCCCCCACCCCAAAGGTGGGGACCCTTGGGCTCAAACTGGGATCCTTACGCCATTCCTTGTGCTTTCTGTCATGTGTGCTTAACCTAGTGCATTAAGCCCCCCCCCTTTCTTTTTAACGAAAAGGTTTATATGCTCTTTAAAGATAGTGAAGTTGAAATATTGAAATACTATA
Organism: Erinaceus europaeus; assembly: GCF_950295315.1. Classification (NCBI taxonomy): domain Eukaryota; kingdom Metazoa; phylum Chordata; class Mammalia; order Eulipotyphla; family Erinaceidae; genus Erinaceus; species Erinaceus europaeus. The sequence continues at coordinate 54,376,745 of NC_080169.1, read as the reverse complement.
TATGCATATGTAATAAAAATAGAAACCACCACCATGAAAATTCCAGGGTCTTTGGGGCATGGAAAGGGAGAAGGAAAAATCTAAGAAGCTATAAATTACTTTAAGATGACTTTTCTCTTTTAAAGAAATCACATTTACATGCAAACCTATAGTCAATACCAACAAAGCACTTCTAAAATATAAAGCTCTATTTAACCTGATAAGCTATGCTCAAAACCTTGATCTTTTAAATATACTTTTTCTCATAAGAGAAAAAAATTGTTTATTTTTGTGAAATATCATTTACAAACCTCATTCATTTTTTCTTCAAACTCAGCCAATGCCTTGGAGCCTTTCTTTTTCTTTTCTAGCTGTTCTTTCACTTCTTCCCTTAAAAGAATATACAATCAGTTATTAAGCAAACTAAATAACAGATGGATGCTTATATACAGCAGAAATTTTCTTTTTTCTTGCAAACTGGAATTTATTGTGCAATACTGTGGTGTGCCTTTTACTTCTCTCGTCTGGTCTGGCTTTCACCCTCTATCTGAAGAAAGATTAAAAAAAAAAAAAGTACCAGAAGCAATGGAGGTATACAGCCATAGTAAAGCTTCCCCTTTCATGTGGTGGCCAGGGACTTGAATCCGGGTCCTTACATATGGTAGTGTGTGCTCTCAAATTTGTCTTTATCCTTATAAAATCAGTGTCATATTTGTTATCTGGAGGATGGGAGCATGCATTAGGGTTATGGCTGGGTCTTGGTGCCTGCACTGTAACCCATTTCCCGCCCCCATTTCTACTTATTATTTTTTAAAATTTATTTATTCCCTTTAGTTGCCCTTGTTTTATTGTTGTAGTTATTATTGATGTCGTCATTCTTGGATAGGACAGAGAGAAATGGAGAGAGGAGGGGAAGACAGAGAGGGGGAGAGAAAGATAAGACACCTGCAGACCTGCTGCACCGCTTGTGAAGCAATCCCCCTGCAGGTGGGGAGCTGGGGGCTCGAACCAGGATCCTTACACCGGTCCTTACACCACCTGTGCTTAGCCCACTGCTCTACCGCCTGACCCCCCCCATTTCTACTTTTTAAAAATATTTATTTCATAGGACAGAGAGAAACTGAGAGGGGGAGGGAGACAGAGAGGGAAGAGAAAGAGAGACACCTGCAGGCTTACTTCACTGCTCGTGAGGCTTTCACCCTGCAGGTAGGGACTGGATGCTTGAACCTGGGTCCCTGTGCATGGTAACACTTGTGCACTCAGCCTGGTGTGCCACCTCTAGGTCTCACTTTTTCTATTATTATTATTTTTACAATTTTTATTTATTTATTCTCTTTTGTTGCCCTTGTTGTTTTATTGTAGCTACTGATGTCATCGTTGTTGGGTAGGACAGAGAGAAATGGAGAAAGGAGGGGAAGATAGAGAAGGGGAGAGAAAGATAGGACACCTGCAGACCTGCTTCACCGCCTATAAAGCGACTCCCCTGTAGGTGGGGAGCCGAAGACTCGAACTGGGATCCTTACGCTGGTCCTTGAGCTTAGCGCCAACTGCGCTACTGCCTGACTCCCACTTTTTCTATTTTTTTAGAGGTGTAAGAAAGAAAGGGTGAGAAAGAAAGAGAAGATATAACTATATCTCTTCTCCACTGCTCATGGAGCTTCTCCCCTATAGATGAAGACCATGCTTTTGAACCAGGGTCCTCACACACAGTCATGTGTGAGCTCCACTGGCTGAGCCACCAGCCACTCCCAAACAATGCTCTTCATGACTCATGAACTGTAACACCAAAGCACTGAGAACTTACACAAAATGAGCACTGTTTTAATTACACTTTCCTTTGATCCTTACAATCAGTCTGTTAGAAAAGGTAATACACATAGTCCTCGCTTACTGTTGATAGGTTTTTTAGAATTGGTGAGGTTATTATATTTTTCCATTAATGTTATAAGTCATCTATGTGGCTAAGACATAAGGACTTGGTGTATTATTATCCCCCTTTACAGAAAAAGAAGCTGAAGTCTGGTAAAAGTAAGAAATCCAAGTTGAACTAACAACTTGGAAAAAAAAAGTTATCTAGTAGTGCTTTAACTATACTGGGTGGTGGGTTCTAAGATATTTGTTTCAGGGGGCCAGGAGCTGGCTCACCGAGCAAACTGCACATTTTACCACATGCAAGGACCTGAGTTTGAACACCTGGCCACCACACGGTAACAACACACAGAAGATTCATAAATGGTGATGCAGCCTTTTCCTCCCTTCTTTATTCTCTTCTGCCTTTCACTCTTTATCAGAAGATAAAGAAGAAAAGTCCACCAGGAATGGTGGGAGGTTTCATGTGAAAGTCATGGTGAAGCCCTGGCTGGAAGGAAAGAAATGACTAAGTGTACCTACATAGAACTTAGGTGTTGAGTATGGCATAGAATCACACCCCTGCAATCTTACAGTCCTATATATCATTGTTGAATCAGTAACCTTAAAAAGTTTATAAAAACTTATAATGGTAAATTGTTTCACAAATACCAAGTAGGCCTCGGTCGATTCAGATAGTCTTGGATTGTTGGTCCTGAAGACTGGACTGGACCCCTTGATCTGGCCATTGCTATCGGGTTCATATAGGCCTTGAAGAAAGGGAAATAAAAAATAAACTCCATTAAAAGTGCACTATTTATCAAGCAACTTTCATTATAAATGCATACTATGTCCAACTAAAGATGAACTATCTACTCAGCTTTGTAATCCAAAAAAAATTAAGTCTTACAAGTTCTGGAGGTAAGTAATAAAGACATTTCTCCAAGAAACAAGAAAAGGAAAGCAAAGGTTGAAACTTGGACTAAGTGCAGTCTGTTGCAACCAAGGATTCTGGGGAACAAAAAAAGAGGGGGGGGTTTGAGATAACACTGAGGACCCAGTTCATGATGGTGGAAGAGAACTTAAGCTGGTGGGGGAGTGCTGTGAAGTCACCTATCACAAAAAGATAAATCACTTCTTTAGTATAACAATAAAACTAAATTTAAAAAAATTTAATCTTTGTTATTGAAACAGAAATTGAGAGGAGTGGGGGAGAGAGAGACAGGGACAGAGACAGAGAGACAATGCAGCCCTGTTTCACCACTCGTGAAGCTTCCCCCAATGCAGGTGGGAAACAGGAGCTGGAACCCAGGTCCTTGCATGCTGTAGAGTGTGTGCTTAACCAAGAGCCCCCAAACTACATTTCTTAAAAAAGCATTTTTCAAGATGCAAATTCCAACAAACATATGAAAAGATGCTTGATACCATTTATCACTAGTGAAACACAAACCAAGACTACCAGATGCCATCTCACATCCATGAGGAATGTTATTAAGAAAAAATACAACCAACACAACGATTGCCACCTCAACATGCTTCACCTCAGACTGTGTCCAGAGACTTCACGTGTGGAATGACGACCCTTCAGCTTCATTACTCGGGTGAGACCTTTCCTTTTATAGTACACTCTAATTTCATCTCAGGTGGTTCACTTTCTAACAAAGTCCCATAACCTAGATATACACCAGTTTCTGTGAGAGTGAGCTTATGTTCACACGTATCCATAAACTACTGCAAAATATATACCTGAAAGCAGAAGTACACTAGAGTTTGCAGTGAGTACCTCCCTAACACTTCCTCTCCACTATTCCAAGCTTGGGATCCATGATTGCTCAACAAATTGTTTGGCTTCATATGTTAACTCTCTTTTCAATCACCAGGTTCCAGATGCCACCAGGATGCTGGCCAGGCTTCCCTGGATTGAAGACCCCACCAACGTGTCCTGGAGCTCAGCTTCCCCAGAGACACACCTTACTAGGGAAAGAGAGAGGCAGACTGGGAGTATGGACTGACCGTCAACGCCCATGTTCAACGGGGAAGCAATTACAGAAGCCAGACCTTCTACCTTCTGCAACCCTCAACAACCCTGGGTCCATGCTCCCAGAGGGCTAGAGAATGGGAAAGCTATCATGGGAGGGGGTGGGTTATGGAGATTGGGTGGTGGGAATTGTGTGGAATTGTACCCCTCCTACCTTATGTTTTTGTTCATTAATCCTTTCTTTAAAAATTTAAAAAAAAAAGAAAAAATACAATTCAATATTATTAAAGATGTGAAGAAATTGAGATCCTTATACACTGTAGGTTGATGGAACTCTAAAGCAGTACAGTTGTGGAAGTCTGGTTGTTCCTAAGAAAGTTAAATGGGGGCTGGGTGGTGGTGCTCCAGTTTAAGAGCACAGTGTGAAGGGCAAAGACCCACGTAAGAATCCCAGTTCTAGCCCCCAGCTCCCCACCTTCTAGGGGTGGCTTCACAGACAGTGAAGCAGTTCTGCAAGTGTCTCTCCCCCTTTCTCTCTCCCTCTCAGTTTCTCTCTGTCCTATCCAAAAAATTCAAAAAAATGGTCACAGGTGCAGTGGATTCCTAGTGCAGGCACCGAGCCCAGTGATGATCCTTGAGGGGGGGAAAAAAAAAGTTAAACAGGAGCAAGAAAGGTGGCTCAGTGGTTTTAGAGCGACACTCTTTATCTTATCCCTGACACCACATGAGAAGGCAAACTCCGCAAGTACAATTCTATTAATAGTGAAGTGGTGCTCTTTTCTCTAATAAAGAAATAAATAAAAAGGGGGCTGGGTGGTGGTGCACCTGGTTAAGTGCACATAATACCACGCACAAGGACCCAGGTTAAAGACCCAGCTCCCCATCTGCAGGGGGGACCTTCACAAGTGGTGAGGCAGGACCACAGATATCTATTCCCCCCCCCCCTTTTTTTTCCTCCAGGGTTATTGCTGGGCTTGGTGCCTGCACCATGAATCCACCGCTCCTGGAGGCCATTTCCCCCCCCTTTTGTTGCCCTAGTTGTTGCAGCCTCGTTGCGGTTATTATTGCCATTGTTGACGTTGCTTTGTTGTTGGATAGGACAGAGAGAAATGGAGAGAGGAGGGGAAGACAGAGAGAGAGGGGAGAGAAAGATAGACACCTGCAGACCTGCTTCACCGCCCGTGAAGCGACTCCCCTGCAGGTGGGGAGCCGGGGGCTCCAACCGGGATCCTTCAGCCGGTCCCTGCGCTTTGCGCCACGTGCGGTTAACCCACTGCGCCACCGCCCGACTCCCCTATTTTCCCTTTTTTGTCTTTAGCTCCCCACTCTGAATTTCTTCATCCTATCGAATAAAGTAAAAAATAAATAAATAAAAACAGGAGAAGGGAGGTGGATCAGTGGTAGAATGCATGTTTCACAGGCCCTAGTTTAAATCTCTGGTACCAAATTTAAAAAACAAGTAAACATACGGGCCAGCTGGTGGTGCACCCAGCAGAATGCATAAGTTACCATGCATAAGGACTTGGGGTTCAAAGCCTAGTCCACAACTACAAGAAGCTTCACAGTGATGAAGCAGTTCTGCGTCTTTCTTTCTCTCCCTTCTCCCCCCTTTTATATTTTTGAGACAGAAAAAATGAGAGGGAAGGGAAGACAGAAAGGGAGAGACACCTGCAGCACTCCTTTTCCACTTATGAAGCTTGCCCTGTGCAGGCGGGGGCTGGGGGCTTGAACCCAGGTCCTTGTGCACTGTAATGTGTGCACTCAACCAGGTGTGCCACCACCTGGCCCCTTTTCTCTTCCCTCCTAATTTCTCTGTCTCTATCAACAAATAAAGAAAAACAGATAAAAGCTAATAATAATAAAGTTAAACAGAATTACCAAATGATCTAGCAATTTCACTTCCAAGTAAAACTGAAAAACAATTGTAAGTAGGAACCCAAACAGATACGTGAACACCAATGTACATAGCAGCATTATTTATAATAGCTGAAAAAATTAAAACAAACCCAAATGTCCTTCTATGGTTGGTTGAATAGATACATAAACCAGGTACTAATGGTCAAGTTATAAGTCTACAAATATAAAATATAAGCAAATTTATAAAGACTAAAAGTAGAGGTCACAGGGGCTGTGCAGAAGTAATTTGGAATTACTGTTTAATGAATACTAAGTTTCTTGTTTGGAATAGTAAAAAAATTCTGGAAATGGCAGAGGTGACAGTTACATAACATTATAAATGTACATGAGCTGGGGAAATAGCATAATGTTTATGCAAACAGACTCTCCAGCCTGAGGAACTGAAGGTCCCAGATTCAATCCCCAACATTGCTATAAACCAGAGTTGAGCAGTGCTCTGGTTAAGGGGAAAAAAAAAAAGTAAATGTATTTAATGCCACTGAAATAAATATAGTGAAGTGTACTTCAGCACTATAAAATAATTTACAAGTGGTCCAGGAGGTGGCGCAGTAGATAAAGCATGGGACTCTCAAGCATAAGGTCCTGAGTTTAATCCCCAGCAGCACATGTACCAGGGTGATGGCTGGTTCTTTCTCTCTCTTCCTATGTTTCTCATTAATAAATAAATTTAGGGCCCACAGGTGGCAAAGCCAACTTGTAACCCTAAAGCAAGTTTGTTAATTGTAGTTTTTAGCAAAGAGATGTTGTTTTGGTATAATTAATTTTGCTGTAGATATAAAAATGTTGGTCTTTATTAAATTTAGTTTTGTAAATCTAAGGAAGAGACAGGAAATATCTTGCTTTGCCAAGGCAACTGCAAGCAGGACTTGAAATTGAGAGGGGGAAGAGAAGCTAGAGAGGGAGAAAGACAGATACCTTAGGGTGAGGATAATGGTTATGCACACAGACTATTATGCCTAAGGCACCAAGATCCCAGGTTCAATTCCCCACACCATCATAAAGCCAGAGCTGAGTAGTGCTCTGGTAAAAACAACAACAAAAGAAAAAAAGAGAAAGACAGCTGCAGACCACCTTCATAAAGCTCCCCACCCCTCCCCCCATATGTGGGGAGGGGACTTGAACCTGGGTCCGGTGAGCCTGGAAATGTGTGTACTCAACCAGGTACTGAGCAGCCTCCAAGTGCTAATTTTTAAGCTGATAATTTTGTATGGCCCACAAATGTTATAAATATCCAAATGGCCTTTGGCAGGAAAGTTTCTCCACCCCTGATCTAAGTCAACAAATACTTATGGAAACTCTCCTACTATAAATGAGCCATTTCTAGTCCCAAGAAACCCATATTTTTAAAGTAGTGACTTAGTAATGGTTTACAAAACTATACTGTCAAAAGTAGTTTCACACTGCATTCATCACCAAGGTTCTGTGCTTCCCTTAAAATTCTACTTTTTAACTGAAAATTTTGATACAAAATGCTAATACAAGGTTGATTTTTAATTGAATGTCTTAATCCTAACCATAAATTCCAAAAAAAAGCAAAAAGTATTCAATACCTGCTGCCCTTTATTCAGGGAAATCTATAAAAATGACTAACATTTCCCACATACTACAGGAGAACACAACACAACATAAAACCATAATAAGCAATACATATAGAGAACTATTTCCAGGCAATTGAACATTGCCCATTTACTTCGGATGAAAAAGGATGTTCTCGGGAGTCGGGCTGTAGCGCAGCGGGTTAAGCGCAGGTGGCGCAAAGCACAAGGACCGGCATAAGGATGCCGGTTCGAACCCCGGCTCCCCACCTGCAGGGGAGTCGCTTCACAAGCGGTGAAGCAGGTCTGCAGGTGTCTGTCTTTCTCTCCCCCTGTCTGTCTTCCCCTCCTCTCTCCATTTCTCTCTGTCCTATCCAACAACGACAACAACAATAATAACTACAACAATAAAACAACAAGGGCAACAAAATAAATAAAATTAAAAAAAAAAAAGAGGATGTTCTCACAGGTAGGAATGAACGCCAAAGATCTTAATGCCAGAAGTACTTAAAGAATCTGAGTTACAAGTAGACATCAAACACAGACATATAATAGTTTTTTTTAAAAAATATCCACAGCTGGGGGTCGGGCGGTAGCAGTGGGCTAAGCACACATGGCGCAAAGCGCAGGAACCGGCATAAGGATCCGGGTTTGAGCCCCCCGCTCCCCACCTGCAGGAGAGTCGCTTCACAGGCGGTAAAGAAGGTCTGCAGGTGTCTATCTTTCTCTCCCCCTCTGTCTTCCCCTCCTCTCTCGGTTTCTCTGTCCTATCCAACAACGAACAACATCAACAACAGTAATGACAGCCTCAGCAAGGCTACAGCAACAAGGGCAATAAGGGGGGGAGAAAAAAAAAAGGCCTCTAGGAGCGGTGGATTCATGGTATGGGCACTGAGCCCCAGCGGTGATCCTGGAGGCAAAAAATACACACGCACGCACGCACGCACGCACGCACGCATACGCATATATCCACAGCTATATGGCCTCAACTATTTCTTTTGACTGCCTTTAAGAAAAACTCAAGGGAGTCGGGCTGTAGCGCAACGGGTTAAGCGCAGGTGGCGCAAAGCACAAGGACCGGCATAAGGATCCCGGTTCGAACCCCGGCTCCCCACCTGCAGGGGAGTCGCTTCACAGGCGGTGAAGCAGGTCTGCAGGTGTCTTTCTCTCCCCCTCCCTGTCTTCCCCTCCTCTCTCCATTTCTCTCTGTCCTATCCAACAACGACAACAACAATAATAACTACAATAATAAAACAACAAGGGCAGCAAAAGGGAATAAACAAAATAAATATTTAAAAAAATAAAAATTAAAAAAAAAAATTTTTTTAAAAGAAAAACTCAAATCATATCACCTGGGGACATAATAACCAGTAGAGACAAGCACAAGATACAAGCGTAGTTCTAGTACATTCATTTTCTCTGATTATTATGTAATAACTTTAACACTGCCTAATGATAAAATGTTTTAAGTTTAAAATGTAAAAATTATTTCTTTCCAAAGAATGGAAATATACACAAAGACACTTAAAACTAAATTCTAGGGGGCTGGCTAATAGTTTACCCAAGAAAGTACACACATCACCAGCTGTAAGGACCTGGGTTCAAGTCTGTAGCCAATGCATGGGAACACCATGAAAGGGGAAACTTCACAGAAGGCAGAGCTGTGCTGTGGTGTCTTTCTCTGGAAAAATGAAAAAGTAAAAGTCTGCTGATAGCATTGGAGTCACGTAAGGGCAAAATTCCAGCCAAGCCCTGGTAGAAAATCAAAAGTAAAATACTAGAATAAGGAAAAAATAAAAATATCCATCAAATTAAAATATATTAAATATACTGATGCGCTACAAAATCAAATACTGGACCTATTAAAAAAAACAAGCAGTGAGGTAAGGGTGGTGATGCACCTGTTGGCCTGTACATGTTATACAGTGCTTAAGCATCTGGGTTCAAGCACCTTGTCTCCACCTTGGGGGTTGAGGGAGAAGCTTCCAAGTGATGAAGCAGTGCTATAAGTGTCTCTCTCCCTTCCCTCTCAATTTCTCTGTCCCTTTCCAATAAATAAATAATTAAAAATAAGAGTGAGGTTGACCATTTACTTGGGATGTACTGAAAAGAAGTCCAAGATTTCTCAGGTAAAAGTTGCCAAAGAACAGTAAATTTAATAAAAAGCTATAGACTAAAACCTAGATGCATGTACATCACAATATAAAGAGATCTATCCACTTTTAGAGCTAAATTCTTTACTAAAATACAAAACAAGGGGAGTCGGGCTGTAGCGCAGCGAGTTAAGCACAGATGGCGCAAAGCACAAGGATGGATCCCAGTTTGTGCTCTGGCTCCCCACCTGCAGGGGAGTCTCTTCACAAGCTGTGAAGCAGGTCTGCAGATGTCTATCTTTCCCCCCCCTTCCCCCATCTCTCTGAATTTCTCTCTGTCCTATCCAACGATGACAACAATAATAAACAAGGGCAACAAAAGGGAATAAATAAGTAAAACAAACAAACAACAACAAAAAAAACAACCCCAAAAACAAACAACAGAGTGGCCCAGGAGGTGGTGCAGTGGATAGGATGTTGGACTCTTCCCACTTGAGGTTCTGAGTTTGATCCTGGCATCACATGTGCCATAGTGATGTTCTCATTTCCTACTCACTAATATAGCTTAAGAAATTGTTGACCGGTGTGAGGATCCCAGTTCAAGCCCCAGCTCCCCACCTGCTGGGGAGTCGCTTCACAGGCGGTGAAGCAGGTCTGCTGGTGTCTTATCTTTCTCTCCCTGTCTTCCCCTCCTCTCTCCATTTCTCTCTGTCCTATCCAACAACAACATCCATAACTGCAACAACAATAAAAAAAGGGCAACAAAAAAGGAAATAAATATTTTTTTTAAAAAATGAAAACCATTAAAAAAAAAGAAATTGTTAAGGACAAAATGTGCAGAACTTCATTTGTTACTCTGATTAGCTATTTTATCTAGAGGACACATTTGTTTTACAGAGCAAGTAACAGAAAAAAGGAAGGAACTTCAGGAAAACAAAGTGGGCATTATAGAGCTCTCCCCCCACTCAGAATTAAAATGTTCATTACAAAGAAAAAAATTGGTGAAGAATGTACAATATCAAGAGTGAACTGTTACACAAACTATGTATTTTGGGTGAAAACGGTATGTCAATATATGCTCATCAACTAACTAATGTACCAGTCTGGTGCCTTGAGTTGAAAAATGGGAGTGACAGCAGCTGTCGATGGTTAGGAAACAGAGGGAACCATCTGTATTTTAAGCTCAATTTTGCTTAAGTTGTTATTGTTGCTATATAGGACAGAGAGAAACGGAGAGAGGTGGGGTAGACAGAGAGGGGGAGAGAAAGATAGACACCTGCAGACCTGCTTCACCACTTGTTTAGAAGGTGGGGAGCCAGGGGCTTGAACCTGGATCCTTGTGCTTCACACAGCGTGCACTTAACCCACTGCGCTACTGCCCAGCCCCCCTGCTAAGTTCCCCCCCCCTTTATTTTCTCAGCTCTGGCTTATGGCAGTGCAGGAGGCTGAACCTGGAACTTTGGAGCCTCAGGCATGAGAATCTGTTTACATAACCATTATACTATTGCCCCCAATTTGGCTGAGTCTTACAGAAGGTAAAGTGTGGGGAGGATAAACAAAAAATTTTCAGCTTGATATTTTGGAAGGCAATTCTGCAATCCATAAAACTATGTTTCATCAATGTAAGAAAAAAAAGGCCTAATTTTCAGAGATGTTCATTCTATTATTTAAAACTAAGATTTCTTGTGCACTGAAATTACAAGTTTTAATCCTAGTTTAAATAGTCCATTCCTTCACTCAATTAGGATGTTATTTTTTTAATTATTCATTTCAAGTTGTCATTCTTACAATGCTCGAAGTGCAAACAGTATGCTACCAGAACAATCTTTTCTGACAGCTTACCAACTAAAAAGCAGAGCTTAGAGTTATCAAAATGCTCTGGCAAATAAAGTGAATTTGGAAAAAAATTCAAATGATCTAAGGGGACATGTAAAATCCAACACTTATTTCCAGTAAAGTAAGATGTGCCCAGTTTCTATATTCAAGGTTCGTAATTTCTAAACATTTAAAACTTGAGGGCATTAAGTCAACAAGCTCTAACAAAGCCTAAGAATATTCCATCTGAAAGTCATTTCCAGTCTAAAAACCAGAATACTACAATGAGATCTGATATCGTCAGAAAAGAAAAATAAAACATCCTTCACTAATCAGTTTAAGAAATGATGAACTTTTCCCTCCTGCATTCTGGATGGAACTTGAAGCAATCACGTTAGGTGAAATAAGCCAGAAGAAAAGTGGAAGCCCTTATTCACATAGTGAAACTTAAAACTAGTTATGGTTAGGAGCCAGGCGGTAGCGCACCTGGTTAAGTGCACATACTACAGTGTGCAAGGCCTGGGGTTCAAGCCCCTGGTCCCCTTCACACTTGCAGGGGGAAAGTTGCACAAGTGGTGAAGTAGAGCTGCGGGTGTCTGTCTCCCTCCTTCCCCCTCAATTTCTCTCTGCCTCTATCCAATAATAAACAAAATCTTAAAAAATAAAATTAAAAAGATTAGTTATGGTCTATTACAGCAGATCTTAGGATAGGTGGAAGGGGGTAGAAAAGGGGTCACAGACCCAGTGTACCATGGTGGAGGAAGAGGCCCAATTGATAGTGGGTATGATGTGCACACACCTAACACGGGAAGACAATCTGTGCATGTAACAACTATAAATCATCACTCCCTCCGATATAGTGATTAAGAGAGAAAAAAAATCCAACTTTGTAAAATAAGTGGTAACCATAGTGGTTCCTAAGCATCTTTAAGATTGTAAAACAAGTAACTTTTAATTGTTGGCAAGGATATAGGGATACACTGGGGAAATGTAAAATGGTACAACCCCTATGGAAACCAGTGTGGAGAGTCTTTAAATAAAACAGAAATACTTTCAGCCACCAGGTTCCAGATGCTATCATGAGGCCAACTTGACTTCCTGGGCAGAGGACCCCACCAGTGTGTCCTGAAGCCCCACCTTCCCAGAGCCCCGCCCCACTAGGGAAAGAGAGAGACAGACTGGGAGTATGGATCAGCCTGTCAACGCCCATGTTCAGCGGGGAAACAATTACAGAAGCCAGACCTTCCACCTTCTGCACCCCACAATGACCTTGGGTCCATACTCTAGGTATATATCCAAAAGACAAATGCATTCATTCAACGTACCCTATGTTCATAGTTGTACTATCACAAGTCAAATATGGACGTAACTTAAACAACCAATAACAGGTGAATAAAGAAGTGATAGAATATGTAATTAAGGAATACAACTCGTTTAGGATGGAAAGAAAATGCCAACCTTCTATAAAGTTCTTTTAGCAGGCCCCTCCCCAACTGCAGAGAACATTTGAGTTAAGTCTATTAAATATAATACAAGATGTAACTTCTCCCTTTTGCTGTTTAAAACTATGCCACCAGGGTCGGCAAGATGTAACTTCTCCCTTTTGCTGTTTAAAACTATGCCACCAGTAGCACAGCGGGTTAAGCACACATGGTGCAATGCACAAAGACAGACATAAAGATACAGGTTCGAGCCCCTGGCTCCCCACCTGCTGTGAAAGGGGGGGTCGCTTCATAAATCATGAAGCATGTCTGCAGGTGTCTTTCTATCCTCTCTCGATTTCTCTCTGTCCTGTCCAATAACAATAGCAATGACAACAATAACAACGACAACAACAAAGGCAACATAATGGGAAAAAATGGCCTCCAGGAGCGGATTTGTAGTGCAGGAAACCGAGCCCCTGCAATAACCCTGGAGGCAAAAGCAAACAACAACAAGAAACACTAATCTAGGAACTGCAAGGTTCCAACAGTCTAAACTTACTGCTGGTCCCTAATGTTTATGGCCCACCCATTTCAAACCACGACCTGGGTCTTTCAGCAGTCATCATAAATAAGTTCCTCCTGTCTCCATCTGCTCAAAGTTCATTCTCTCTCTCTCTCTCTCTCTTTCTCTCAGATTTATAAGACAGAACCCGACATCACTGGCACATCCGACACCAGGTCTCAAACTCAAGACCTTGTGCCTTTTTTTTTTTTTTTAAAGACAGAGTGAGAAAAGAGACAAGCACTGAAGCTCCCTTCAATACAGCGGGGTTCGGGCTCGAACCTAGGCAGTGTGCATGGCCAAGCAGCACAGTATCCACTTTCGCTGCCCTGTGGGCCGCGCGCTGTTAAGCGCAAGGCTTGAGCCACTTCCTGGGTGGAGAAAGCTCACCTTCTCTTCTGAATGTTCTCAGAACTCGGGATCTCTACCAAATATCACTTCTTACTCGGTTTGTCTGTTGGTTGTTTCTGGTCCTCTCTCACCTCATTTACTTGAGTAACAACTTTCATGCCAACCACTTGCCCGGCCATCTTGCCTTTTATGGTCTCATCTCGGGCCACGGAAGACACGACTCCCCTTTTACAGATGAAAGAAACGGGTTTCAGAACAGTAACTTGTCCCAGGTCACCTAACTCTCGAGGGTACAAAAAACAAAAACACAAACACACCCCCAAACCGACTTTCTGTTCTGCTCCCGACTCTGAAGCCAACCCCTCGCACGCCGCTCATAGCTTCCCGGGGCCGCCCGGCCGCCGGGCGCCCAGCGTAGCACTTCAGGCTCCGGCCGCCGGGCGCGCGGAGGGTCCTGGGTGCGAGGCCCGCGCCGAGACTTCCGCTCCAGCCGCACTCCGAGGGAGGCCCCGACCCGGCGCGGACTCCGGAGGCGACCTTCCAGGAGGGGGCGGGCTCTAGCGCTTTCAAGTTAACTGTGACTTTGGACTAAGCGATTCTTTTCGCCTCTCAACCCCGGGCGCTGCGAGCGCGAGGAAGGGCCAGAGAAACGGCCAGAAGGTGGAGGGCAGCAGAGAAGGGCAGCAGCCTAAAGAAGAATGGGGGGGGGGGGGGGTCCCCAAAGGCGCCAACTGCGCGCGCGGCGCATGCGCGTCAGCGGCCCGAGGGCGGGGGGACTGGATCTCGCGGCTCGAGGTCCTAGCGCAGCCACTGACCCTCAGGCCTGCCCGCCAGAAGGACCGAAGGGGCCCGTTCTGCTGCCGCGGAGCCCTACGCTGCCCCACTGTTTGGCCTGCCAGATACTCACGACCCGATTGTCCCGCTTCCCCATGGTGCTGGACGGAGTTGGCGACCCGACGCCCCGGGAGAGTAGGCCAAAGATGCAGCCCAAGCGGGCCCGCCTCAGTTCCTTTGGCCGACACTCCCCGCCCCTCCCGAAGAGCGGCGCCTCCTGGAACCAAAGGCACCCAGCTCCGCCACAGCGCCACCTACCGCCGCGGAGGGGAGATGAGGGCTGGCGATCATCGCCAGCAGTGCCTAGGGCTGCCTGGGGCACATTTGTTTTCTATTTTCCTTCCTTCCTTCCTTCCTTCCTTCCTTCCTTCCTTCCTTCCTTCCTTCCTTCCTTCCTTCCTTCCTTCCTTTTTCTTCTCCTCCTCCTCCTCCTTCTTCTTTATTTATTTGGATAGGGACAGCCATCCAGAAATCCAGAGGACAAGGGGAGATAGAGAGTAGAGAGACAGAGAGACACTTGCAGCCCTGAACCACGCGCAAAACTTTCTTCCTGCAGGTGGGGGCTGGGGGCTCGAACCTGGCCCTTGAGCACTGTAACGTGTGCTTAACCAGGTGCGCCACCACCTTCCTTCCTTCTTTTCTTCCTTCTTTTTCACCTTTATTTTTAATTTTTAAAAGTATTTCTGTATTCATTTTTTATTGGATAGAGACAGGAATTGAGATGGGAGGAAGGTAGAGAAGGAAAGAGACAGAGAAACACCTGCAGCCTTGCCTCACCACTCGTGAAGCTTTCTTCCTACAGGTAGGGACCAATGTCTTAAGCCTGGGTCCTTGTGTACTGCAGTGTGTGCGCTTAACTAGGTGCACCACTACCAGGCCCCTCTTTTTAATTTTTTAATCTTTATTTAATTTGATAAAGACAGCCAGAAATCAGTGTGAGAGATGGTTAGGTCTTCTCTTCAAAAGAACATGAATAGAACAACTGTTTAGTACAAAAATTCTTTTTATAAATTGTTATCTATGACCACCTGTGGCCAGTAGTTTTGTATTCTTTAGGTCAGCTCCTTGCAGTGCTTGCTAATCCTCCAGTAGAGACCCTCAGACTCGCTTCCTCCTTTCCTTATTTAAGCAACGGAGAGATTCTGAGCTCTGAAGCCCAGCTCAGGGGTGGAGGAGGCAGTTCTGCATCAGGTATAAAAGATGGGAAAAGGCTGAGGGGGCCGCGCTGCTGCCTAATGGCCACTGTTGGTAGCACACCCTTTTGCAAAAGAATAAATGCTTTGCCTCAACTACTTCTTCTTCTTCTCCTCCTTCTCCTCCTCCTCCTCCTCCTCCTCCTCCTCCTCCTCCTCCTTCTTGTGCCTTGATAAGTAATTTTAATTGGACATCATTTACAACATCAAGAAGGAAGGGGGAGATAGAGAGGGAGAGACACCTGCAACATCGCCTTACCACTTGCAAAGCTTCCCCCCACCCCCACATGTGGAGACCAGGGGCTTGAAACCGAGGATCTCAGGTACTTGAGCATTGTCACATGTGAGCTCAACCAGGTACACCTGTTTTCTACCTCACTCATGGGGCAGGTGGGCACTACACTTTACTGTGGTCTCACCAAATTAGCTATTTCACTTCAGTTTGAGCTTGGCTAGTTTCTCTCTCTCTCTCTCTCTCTCTCTCCTCTTCTTCTCTCTACCAGTGTGCTGCAATTTTATTCTAATTGTACTTGACATAGTGCAAGTGCTTCTAAAGGGTCACTTCTTTTAAATTTTTTTTTCTATATGGGGGACTAGTGGTTTACAGTAGAAAGTAAAATACAGTAAGTTGGTACATGTGTAACATTTCTCAGTTTTACATACAAAAATCCAACTCCCCACTAAGATCCTCCCCTACCATCATGTTCCAGGACAGAACACTCACCCTTCCCAGAGTCCTTTTCTTTGGTGCAGTACATCAAATACAGTCAAAAGTTCTGCTTTGTGTTTTCCCATTTGTTTTTATTTTCCAACTCCTATCTATGAGTGGGATTATTCTGTATTCATCCTTCTATTTTTGGTTTATCTCACTTAACATAATTCCTTCAAGCTCCATCCAAGATGGAGCGAAGAAGGTGAAATCACCATTTTTAATAGCTGAGTAGTATTCCACTGTGTATATAGATGTATACCACAACTTACTCAGCCACTCATCTGTTGTTGGACACCTGGCTTGCTTCCGGGTTTTGGCTATTAGAAATTGTGCTGCTATGAACATAGGTGTACACAAATATTTTTGGATGGGTGTGTTTGATTCCTTAGGATATATCCCCAGGAGAGGAATTGCAGGGTCATAGTGTAGGTCCACTTCTAGCCCTAAAGGATCACTTCTTTATTTTATTTTATTTATTTATTCCCTTTTGTTGCCCTTGTTGTTTTATTGTTGTAGTTATTATTGTTGTTGTCGTTGTTGGATAGGACAGAGAGAAATGGAGAGAGGAGGGGAAGACAGAGAGGAGGAGAGAAAGATAGGCACCTGCAGACCTGCTTCACCGCCTGTGAAGCGACTCCCCTGCAGGTGGGGAGCCGGGGTTCGAACTGGGATCCTTCTGCCGGTCCTTGTGCTTTGCGCCACCTGCGCTTAACCCGCTGCGCTACAGCCCGACTCCCGAGGATCACTTCTATCCTGGTCCTCACCTTATCTTACCTAACTCAGTACAACTGGCTCCTTTCTGTTTCTTTCAGTTCTGCCTTCAGTACCTCACCCAGCTGCTGCAGTCACATCCTTTATGCATTAGCTCAAAGCTATTTGCAGGGTCTTTCCTAAGAGTGAGAATTGCAGGGGCCGGTTGGTAGCACAGCGGGTTAAGCGCACAGGGCGCAAAGTGCAAGGACCTGCGTTATGATCCAGATTAGAACCCCTGGCTTCCCACCTGCAGGGGGGTCACTTCACAGGCGGTAAGGCAGGTCTGCAGGTGTCTGTCTTTCTCTCTCCTCTCTGTCTTCCCCATCTCTCTGGATTTCTCTCTGCCCTATTCAACAGTGGTAACAAAAAGGGAAAAAATAGCCTCCAGGTGCAGTGGATTCATAGGGCAGGCACTGAGCCCCAGAAATAACCCTGAAGGCAAGAAAAAAAAAGAAAAGAAAAAAGAGCCAGATTTGCTCTTTTGTGAATAGTTTGATTTCTTTATACCATTTATTATATTGTGGCCAATTATTTTGCCACCAGGGTTAGCACTGGGGAATGAGGTGAGGATGGGGTGACTCCTGTGGCATAGTGCCTGCACTACAAATCTATCTCTCCACCTCTCTAGCTGGCCTATTTTGTTTGTCCCCTCCTCTCTGCTCTTCCCCCCCTTTCTTTCATAGATACAGAAAGAAATAGAGAGGGAGGAGAGAGACAACTGCAACATTGCTACACCACTTGTGTAGCTTTTCCCCTCGCAGGTGGGTCGAGGGACTTGAACCGGAGTCTTCACACATGATAGTTTGTGCACTCAACTAGGTATGCCATAGCCTACTTCCTCTGGTATTGTAATTTTATTATGCACATACGTGTTTATTGTCTGCCTATCTGACACCTCCCCCCAGTAAAATGTTGGCCTCAAGAGATTACATACCTTTCTTGTTTACTTATTACTGTATATGTAGGATATAATGGTGCTTGCTAGGAACAGAACAAAGGGAAGCTGGGCAGTGATGCAGCAGGTTAAGTGCACATGGCGCAAAGCACATGAACCATCATCAGGATCCCAGTTCAACACCTGGCTCCCCACCTGCAGGCAGTGAAGCAGGTCTGCAGGTGTCTATCTTTCTCTTCCCCTCTGTCTTCCCCTTCTCTCTTGATTTATCTCTGTCCTATCCAGCAACAATGACAGCAATAATAACAACAATGATAAACAACTAAGGGCAACAAAACAAGGGAAAGAAAAAAAAAGAACAGAAGAAAGAGGTTCAGTAAGTGTTGAAAGAAATAGCGAATGAGTTTCTATGTTTAGAAGCATTAAATATAACAGCTGGAAT
Source organism: Erinaceus europaeus (assembly GCF_950295315.1). Classification (NCBI taxonomy): domain Eukaryota; kingdom Metazoa; phylum Chordata; class Mammalia; order Eulipotyphla; family Erinaceidae; genus Erinaceus; species Erinaceus europaeus. Next base: position 54,358,414 of record NC_080169.1, on the reverse strand, counting down.
GTGCAAATAGATGCATGCCCAACACTGCCCATCGAAGCATCGTTTTACACAGTGAAAAACTGGGGTGGGTCAGGGAAATGGGTGAGTGGTAGACCACATAATTTGCAATTATGAGGTCTTGTGTTTAGTCTCCTGGAACCTCCTTAAAAATTGATGATGTGGAAGTGACTCAGGGAGTTGAGTACAGGTTGTGTACACAGAAGCCCTACTCCTGAGAACTTGATATGCCAGACTTCTTGCACTGGTCTCTCTATCATTAAATAAGTAAACCTTTGAGAATAAAAGTAACATTGTGGTTGTTTTAAGATTAGAAAAGAAAACACAAGTCGAACCTGAAATGGAATTGGAGTATTACACCAAAGTAAAAGACTCTGGGGTGGGTGGGTGGGTGGGGAGAATACAGGTCCATGAAAAATGATGAATGAAATAGTGGGGGTTGTATTGCTAAATGGGAATCTGGGGAATGTTATGCATGTAAAAAAAAAAAAAGAAGTAGAAACGCAAAGCAGAAATTGACTGAGTTTGGAGTATGGCACCAAAGTAAGAAAGCAGAAGTATACTAGAGTTTGCAGTGAGTACCTCCCTAAAACTTCCTCTCCACTTTTCCAAGCTTTGGGTCCATGATTGCTCAACAATTTGTTTGGCTTTGTATGTTAACTCTCTTTTCAGTCACCAGGTTCCAGGTGTCATCAGGATGCCGGCCAGACTTCCCTGGATTGAAGACACCACCAATGTGTCCTGGAGCTCAGCTTCCCCAAAGACCCGTCCTACTAGGGAAAGAGAGAGGCAGACTGGGAGTATGGACCGACCAGTCAACGCCCATGTTCAGCGAGGAAGCAATTACAGAAGCCAGACCTTCTACCTTCTGCAACCCTCAATGACCCTGGGTCCATGCTCCCAGAGGGATAGAGAATGGGAAAGCTATCGGGGGAGGGGGTGGGATATGGAGATTGGGAGGTGGGAATTGTGTGGAGTTGTACCCCTCCTACCCTATGGTTTTGTTAATTAATCCTTTCTTAAATAAATAAAAAAAAAAACATTGTGGTTGTTTGGAGAGAAATATCTATCAGTAGGGGATCGACTAACTAGATTAAGATACATTTACACAATGACAAGAAAAACTGCCTTAAAAGATAGTGATGCAGATAGTTGGGCAGTAGGTAGCGCAGGTGGCATGAAGTGCAAGGAACAGTGTAAGGATCCTGGTTCGAGCTCCCGGCTCCCCACCTGCAGGGGAGTTGCTTCACAGGCAGTGAAGCAGATCTGCAGGTGTCTGTCTTTCTTTCCCCCCTGTCTTCCCCTCCTCTCTCCATTTCTCTCTGTCCTATCTAACAACAATGACATCAATAGCAACAACAATAATAACTACAGCAACAATAAAAAAACAAGAGCAACAAAAGGGAAAAATAAATATACAATTTTTTAAAAAAAGATAGTGATGCAGATTTGTAATTCTTGAAATGACAAACTTTCCAGAATATTATGTAAGGCAATCAACAACCTCCTAAGCACACCTTACTGAATAGGGTGCATATTCTGTCTCCATGCTGTAAAATTATATTTGCTTATCTTACATGTATCTATGTAATGCTAAATGTCTAAAACTTATTTAAACAGCAGTGCTTTGATCTAGGAGGTGGTATTACAAGTAATATTTTTTCTATTCTTTCAGCATTTATTTTGTATTTCTATTCTTTTTTACATTTTCCATATTTATTTTCCAGTCCCTGTTCAGGCACCAGATGCCGGGCTAGCTTCATGGGCGGGAGACAGACGACCAGGGACTCATGGCTGAGCTGGGAACGCAGTTCAGTCTTTATTGATGAGCAGGGATGCAGTGCAATCAATCAAATCTCTATTCATTAGAAAATCCTGTCCTTTATATCTCCTGAGATGGAAGTGGTAGGGTGGAAAAAGGAAGTACGTAGGGGGTGGAGTGGAAAAAGAGCTCAAACCAGTGGGGATTAACCAGTGCGGGTCTCAAACAAAACAATGATATTGTAAATAGACCACAGCATCAAGCAATGCAGGGGAACCTGGTGTGACACGGAAACAGAAGCAAAACTAGCCAAAGGAGAAATGTTGAACAACATTTATTTATTGCCACTAGAGTAATAACTGGGGTTTTGTTCAGGTTCTGCAAATGTACTGCTCCTGATGGCCAATATTTCCTTTCTTCCCCTTTTTCCTTTCTCTTTGATTTTTATTTGATTGGAAGAGAGAGACTGAGAGAGGAGAGGAGGTTAGAAAGGGAGAGGGATATGCAGGTAGACCCAAGTTATTGTCTGGGGAGATGATGTCATGGCTGGAAAAAAGGCTAGAAAGCTGGATCAGGAAAGAGAGCAGTAGCTTCATCTGCACTATTCCAGCATTTAGGTTCATGATTAGTCAACAATTTGTTTGGCTTTATATGTTAACTCTTCTTTCAGCCACCAAGTTTTCCATGATGCCAACTGGACCTCCTTGGGCAGATGGCCCCACCAATGTGTCCTGAAGCCCCACTTCCCCAGAGCCCTGCCCTACTAAGGAAAGAGACAGACAGGCTGGGAGTATGGATTGACCTGTCAACACCCATGTTCAGTGGGGAAGCAATTACAGAAGCCAGACCTTCCATTTTCTGCATCCCATAATGACCTTGGGTCCATACTCCCAGAGGGATAAAGAATAGAAAAGCTATCAGGGGAGAGAATGGGATACAAAGTTCTGGTGGTGGGAATTGTGTGGAGTTGTACCCCTTTTATTCTATGGTTTTGTCAGTGTTCCCTTTTTATAAATACAAATTTAAAAAAATAAAGAAAGGGAGAAAGACACCTGCAGACCTACTTCACCACTTGTGAAGTACCCGCCTGCAAGTGGAGAGCACATGTTCAAATCCACGTCCTTACTCATGGTAATGTGTATACTCAACCAGGTGTGCCACTGCCTGGTTCCTCTATTTTTGTATTCTTTATTTTAGTTTATAGTAGGTCTGTAATCATTTTATTTTATTGCTTATAAATCATTTTGTCATTGAAATATCATTCACCCTAGTTGAACTACTTTTTTCTAGGTGCCTCTAGCTTGTAATATTTTTTTTCTTCTTTTTTAAAAAAATTTACATTTATTTTAAAAAGGAGACATTAACAAAACTGTAGGATAAGAGGGGGACAACTACACACAATTACCACCACCAGATCTCCTTATCCCATCTCCTCCCCTGTTAGCTTTCCTATTCTTTATCCCTCTGGGAGTATGGACCCAAGATCATTGTCGCATACAGAATGTGGAAGGTCTGGCTTCTGTAATAGCTTCCCCACTGAACATAGGCATTGACTGGTCGATCCATACTCCCAGCCTGTCTTTCTCTTTCACTAGTAAGGTGGGGTTCTGGAGAAGGAGAGCTCCAGGACACATTGATGGGGCCATCTGTCCAGGGAAGTCTGGTCAGCATCATGCTAGCGTCAGGAACCTGGTGGCTGAAAAGAGAGTTAACATACAAAGCCAAACAAATTGTTGAACAATCATGGACCTAAAGGCTGGAATAGTGCAGATGAAGTGTTGGGGGGTACTCACTGCAGACTATTGTGTACTTTTGCTTTCAGGTATATATTTCGCCCTAGTTTATGGGTACGAGTGAACATATGCTCTATCTCATGGGACCTGGCCTATAGCTAGGTTTTGGGACTTTGTTAGGAAGTGAACAGCCTGGAATGGAATTAGAGAATACTATGAAAGTAAGTAATGAAGCTGAAGGGTTGCCATTCCACACCTGAAGTCTCTGGACATAGTCTGAAGTGAAGCATGCTGAGGTGGTACTCATTGCATTGATTAGGTTGGGATCGGTGGATGCAATATTATTTGGTATGAATTGAGCGAAGCATACAGGAAGGTGCGCCCCACCCTAGAGGTTCCAGGACTGGGGGAAATATAGGCTCTATAGTGTAAATGTGAGGTACTGCTGTCTTAGGGTTCAAGAAGACAATAGTTATTGTTATCATCACATTATTCGGTAATTGGGTTAATTTTGAAAAATCCCTTTGTTAGGATTTGCTGTGTAATACCCAACATTGCCATAATTTATGTCCTTTGACATTATTTGTATATAGTTGTGCCACCAGTTGCTTCTGTTCTCCCTGTTCTAGGCTTTTGAGAGAGTCAACATATCAAAGACTCAGCCTATGTATTAAAAAGACTTGGTGTGTGCTTTAAAAAGTTTGAGACATAAAATTTTCCTGTCTCATATTCATTAAATAGTGATTTATGTGACTGAAAATTAATAGGAGTGTGCATAAACACCATTCCTACCACCAAAAGACTGTTTCCCATCCCACTCCCCCCCCCCCCACTCCGGGAAGCCGAATATCCACTCTCATCCTCACCGCAGGGTTTTTACTTTGGTGCCCTACCCCAGATTTAGTCAAATCCTGCTTTTAGTTTCCCTTTCTGTTCTTTCTCAACTTCTCTTGATGAATGGGATCATCCCATAATCATCTTTATCTTTCTGACTTAGCTCACTTAACATAATTCCTTCTAGCTCTGTCCAAGATGGGTCAGAGAAGGTGGGTTCATTTTTCTTAATAGCTGTGTAGTATTCCATTGTGTATATATATCACAGCTTTCTCAGCCACTCACCTGTTGTTAGGCACCTGGTTGCTTCCAGGTTTTAGCTATTACAAATTTTTGGTTGGGTGTTCCTTTTTTTTTTTTTCTGCCTCCAGGGTTATTGCTGGGGCTTAGTGCCAGCACTTTGAATCCATTGCTCCTGGCAGCCATTTTTTCCAGTTTATTGGATAGGAAAGAGAGAAATTGAGAGAGGAGGGGGAGAGAGGGAGAAAGAGAGACACCTGCAAAACTGCTTTACCACTTGTCAAGTGTCCCCACTGCAGGTGGGAAGCCAGGGGCTGGAACCTCAATCCTTGTGTGGGTCCTTGTGCTTTGTACTATGTGTGCTTAACCAGGTGCACCACTGCCCAGCCCCTGTAATATTTCTTTCCTATATATTGTTTGTAATCATTCAGGACTATGTGCAACTGACCATACACTCTCCCTCTGCCTCCAGGGTTATCACTGGCACTCAGTGCCTACACTACGAATCCACTGCTCCTGGTGGCCATTTTTTCCATTTTTGTTGTTGTTGGATAGGAGAGAGAAATTGAGAGGGGTGGGGGAGATAGAGAGGGAGAGGGAAAGATAAGACAACTGCAGCCTTCCTTCACCACTTGTGAAGCAACCCTCTTGTAGATAGGGATCTGGGGACTCAAACTTGGATTCTTATGCTTGTGCTTAGGGTCCTATGTGTGCTTAACCCATTGCACCACCACCCGGTCCCTCATACAGTCTTTCATTTGGAGCTAAGAATGACTGATGGAATATTAGAGAGTTTGCATTTTTTGTTGCATGTATCAGAATGCCTGATACTTCGTGAAATATTTATTGCCACTTTTCTCCTTTTTTTTAAACTTAATTATGATTGACAAGTCTGTTGGATAAGAGGGGTACAATTCCACACAATTCCCACCACCAGTGTTCCCCATCCCATCCCCTCCATTGGAGGCTTTTCTATTTTTTTATCCCTCTGAGAGCATGGACCTAGGATCATTATGAGGTGCAGAAGGTGGAAGGTCTGACTTCTATGATTGCTTCTCTGCTGGACATGGGCATTGGAAGGTCCACCATAGTCCTAGCCTGTTTCTGTCTTTATCCAGCAGGACAAGAACATTTTTTGTTGCATCCACAGTTAAAATGTATGGTATGACAATGAAACACAGTAAGCAAGAGGCTCTATCATCACCATCAGAAAGCCATCACCATTGAACCAGTGCCTCTTGGCAATTCTGCTGCTTCGCATTACATGCTTTTGAAAGTTGAGACCAGCATTAGATGTTCTGTAAGCAGGAGTAAACTTGCCTTTCTTTTCCATCGGTTCTGAACATACTATCAGAATTAGAATTGATGACACTTTCCAAAGAAATATCTTTGAGACCACATATGCCTTTTAGAGGCATAACATTTACAATAATGGGTTTCATTCTAGGTGCTAATATCTACTCTTGGCTAATGTAGTGCTTTTCAAAAGTTTTACAGGAGATTATTATAATGAGGGGAATTCGGTGGTGTAGTCCTACATAGTCATTAGAATCATAAAACGTCTTTGAAGTTGTTTATATTACTTTAAAATTTGAATTTTGAAGGGGGGGAGATAGCATAATGGTTTTGCAAACAGACCGTCATGCCTGAGGCTCCCAGATCCCAGTTTCAATCCCCTGCACTACCAGAACCCTTTACAAAATTACCTGTCACACTAAGGAAAGATAGAAACAGGCTGGGAGTATGGATTGACCTGCCAATGCCCATATGCAGTGGAGAAGCAATTACAGAAGCCAGACCTCCCCACTTCTCCCAGAGAGATAATTACAGGGAAACTTCCAGTGGAGGAGATGGGACGTGGAACTCTGGTGTTGGGAATTGTATGGAGTTGTACCCCTCTTACCCCACAATCTTGTCAGTCATTATTCAATCATTAATAAAATTTAAAAAAAATTACCTTTTAAAATTTTTGAATTTTGCATACTCTAGGATGTCTTTTTTTTTTTTTTTACTTAAAGCAAACATTTCTTTAATAAAGAAAAATTAAAAATAAAAATAATGCTCAGGGAAGGCCTACACTGTTTCTCTGTAATTTTTCTTTTTACTGTATTGTTCAGTCAGTCTTTCCAAACAATATTATTTTTTTGCCTCCAGGATTATCACTGGGGCACTACAAATCCACTGCTTCCAGAGGCCATCTTTTCCCATTTTCTGTTGTTGTTGGATAGGACAGAGAGAAATTGAGAGAGGAGGGGAAGATAGAGCAGGAGAGAGAAAGATAAGACATCTGCTTCACCACTTGCAAAGTGACTTCCCTGGAAGCATGGGGGCTCACACCAGGATCCTTGAGATGGTCTCTGGGCTTCGTACTATGTATGTTTAACCTAGTGTGCTACTGCCCAGCCCCCAGTCTATTTGTTGGTAGTTTCTTTTGCTATGCAGAAGTTTTTCTCTTTTCTCTTTCTTTCTTTTCCTTCTTCCTTTCTTTCTTCCTTTCTTTCTTCTTTCTTTCTTTTTTTTTTTCTCCATGGTTATTACTGGGGCTCAGTGCCTGCACTACAAATTCACTGCTCCTGGAGGCTATTTTTTCCCTTTTGTTGCCTTTATTGTTTATAATTGTTGTTATTATTATTGGTGTTGTTATTTCTGTTGTTGTTGGATAGGACAGAGAGAAGCTGAGAGAGGAAGGGAAGACTGAAGGGGAGAGAAAGACACCTGCAGACCTGCTTCACCACTTGTGAAGCAATTCCCCTGCAGGTGGGGTGCTGGGGGCTCGAACTGGGATCCTTATGCTGGTCCTTGTACTTTGCACCATGTGTGCTTAATCCACTGTGCTACCACCCGGTCCCCTTTTTAAAAAAAAATATTTTATTTATTTATTAATGAGAGTGAGAGTGTGTGATAGAGAAGAAGAGAGAGACAGAGAGAGAGAGAGCGAGCGAGAAAGTACCAGACATCACTGTGGTACATGTGCTGCCGGGATTGAACTCAGGACCTCATGCTTGAAAGTCTGATTTTCTATCCACTGTGCCACCTCCTGGACCACCAGAAGCTTTTTAATTTGATGTAGTCCCATCAGTTTATTTTATTAAGTATACTAGGCTATTACATATTTCTACTTATATGGAATGAATTTTTTATTAGTGACTTAATATTGATTTACAAAATTTAAGATAACAGGACTATCATTCTGCACCATTCCCACCACTGGAAGCTACTATTTCTCCCAAGGTTGCAGATATGGGTTGTGTTGTTAAAATTCGGGTGCTCTAGCTGGCCGGGCTAGCTTCACGGGCGGGTAACAGAGACGACCAGAGACATACGGCTGGGCAGGGAAGCTGTATTTCTTTATTCAGGAACAACGATTTATATACTAAGACAAACTAATCACCAAACATAACTCTCCTGCCTCCTTCCCCCGCAGCAGCGCCAAGCACTCTCTCTCACTCTGGAACTCTGGAACCCTCTCGGGGTTCCTTGGGGCGGGGCCAAGCGGGAAATTAGCAGGACTGATCCAATTTTCTTGGTGGGGGAGAACTAGAACAACCCAATGTAAAGCATACAACAGGGTTGATTTTTTTTTTTTTTTTTTTAACCAGAGCACTCCTCAGATCTGCCTTATGGTAGCACAGGAATCTGGACTCTGGAGCCTCAGGCATTAGTCTGTTTTCATAACCATTATACTATCTATCACTACCTGACGATTATTTAACTGTCTATATTTATATGTATTTGCCCATTTCTCCCCCCCCCCATGGTCCTGCCTTCTTTTCCTTTCTTTTTTTTAAATTTTTTATTTATAAAAAGGAAGCATTGACAAAACCATAGGATAAGAGGGGTACAACTTCACACAATTCCCACCACCAGACCTCTGTATCCCATCCCCTCCCCTGGTAGCTTTCCTATTCTTTATCCCTCTGGGAGTATGGACCCAAGATCATTGTGGGATGCAGAAGGTGGAAGGTCTGGCTTCTGTAATTGCTTCCCCGATGAACATAATAGGTTTACCCATACTCCCAGCCTGTCTTTCTCTTTCCCTAGTGGGGAAGGGCTCTGGGGAAGCAGTGCTCCAAGGCACATTGGTGGGGTTGTCTGTCCAGGGAAGTCTGGTCAGCATCATGCTAGCGTCAGGAACCTGGTGGCTGAAAAGAGAGTTAACATACAAAGCCAAACAAGTTGTTGAACAATCATGGACCTAAAGGCCGGAATAGTATAGATGAAGAGCTGGGGGGGTCATCCACTTTGTAGATAGGTAGTAGGCATATTTAGTTATATTGCAAAGGGCCAGTAGCTATACTAGTGTTTTTTGTTTGTTTGTTTGTTTGTTTTTGCCTGAAATCTGATATGCAGGTGGATCCTAATTATTGTCTGGGGAGATGATGTCATGGCTGGGAAAAGGACCAGAAAGCTGGACCAGGGACGAGAGTAGCTCCCTAATATGGGGATGGGGTATAAATATTGTTGACTGTAAACCCCATTGATTTGATGTGATCTGGGGCCCATATTCAGCTTAGGAGCCTACGTGACCTCTGCACCCCTGTAGATCTGAGCTCACATTCTGTGGTCATGAGTAGGAACATTCCATGCTGCCCCAGTATTGACCCATCTTCCTCAGGTGTAGCATAGAGTATGTTGTCCATCTTCCCTTTGGAGGATGGAACATTCTCTACCATTGTTGATCCAAGTTGAGGGCAAGGTCCTATGGGGGCCCACAAAGGTGTCTATTTTATTGTTCCTGATAGAAATGACCAGTAACAGTGGAAAGAAGGATTTATTCAAGTTCTAGGGCCATCATTTCTGTTTGGGAATCTCAGGACTCCCCGATTATGGCCCCAGCTGATGGAATGGCCTGATACTGACTAAAGAGTCATCATTAAAGTATGCTAGTCTCTTGCCTTTATTCAGCTTTTGCAGTCCTTACTTTGCTAAGGTTAGCTTTGGAGTGAGTGAGAGAACTGTAATAGGAAGTAGGTGAGGAGGGTATCTAAGTCTAAGTAGGCATTATTTCATTATGAACTTGATACTGACTCACTACATACTATTGTGTATTTTTGCTTGCAGGCATATATTTTGCTCTAATTTATGGATACATGTGAACATATGCTCTATCTTACAGGACCTGACCTATATCTAGGTTTTGGGACTTTGTTAGGAAGTGAACCTCCTGGAATGGAATTAGAGAATATCATGAAAGGAAAGGTCTCACCCGAGTGATGAGGGTGAAGGGTTGGCAATCCACGCCTGAAGTCTCTGTACACAGTCTGAGGTGAAGCATGCTGAGATGGTACTCGATGCATTGATTGGGTTGGAACTGGTGGATGCAATATCATTTGGCCTGATTTGAGAGAAGCATGCAGGGAAGTGAACCCCACCCCAGAGGTTCCAGGATTGGGTGAAACATAGGCTCTATAGAGGAAGCAGGAGATTCCTGTTGTCTTAGGGTTTAAGAAGACAATAGATAGCTATTGCAATAATCATATTGTTTGGCAATTGGGTTAACGTTGCAAAATCCCTTTGTTAGGATTTGCTGTGTCATATACACCACCACCATATTTTATTTCCTTTGACATTCTCTGCATATAGCTATACCACCGATTGCTTTTGTTCTCCCTGGACTAAGCTTTTAAGAGAGTCACATATCAAAGACTCAGCCTATGTATTAAAAAGACAGTCTGTACTTTAAAAAGTTTGAGATATTCAATCAGTTTTTCCCCTCATATTACTTAGTGATTTATATGACTAAAAATTAGTAGGAGTGTACATAAACACCATTCCCACCACCAAAAGACTGTGTCCCATCCCATCCCATCCCCCTCCCCCCGAACCTATGAAGTTGAACATCCAGGGTTTTTACTTTGGTGCCCTACTCTTCTGTTCTTTTCTAGTCATAGCTACACTGATTACTACTTCTGAGTGTCCTTCCTTTTTTCCTCTTCTCTCTTTGTATCCTGATGGAGTTAGAGGTCATAGACCTCTGGTCATCTACTCCTAAACATTTTTCCCTTCTGGGAATATGGACCGAAATTATTTTTAGCATGAGGAAGGTGGGGGTTCTGGCTTCCTTAATTGCTTTTCTGCTGGACATGGGCATTGGCAGGTGGATTCATACCTTTAGCCTGTTTCTGTCTTTCTCTATTGGGATAGAGCTCTGGAGAGGTGATGTCCTGGAACACATTGGTGAGGTTGTCTTGTGAGGGAAGAAAGGATGGAATAATGATAGAATCCTCAACTTGTTGACTGAAAGGCAGTAAGATATAAAGCAGGACAAAATGATCGATGAACAGGAACCAAAAGCTAAGAACAGAGCCGATGAGAATAGGGACCTTAGGGTAGAAATAAGTGAGGAAGTCTATTTTGGGTATGTTCCTAGGGGACCATGACTTTAATAGTTTTTCCTTGAGTTTGATAGCTAACATGGAGGTGGACAAAAATAGTGTCTGGGAAGATGGTGTCAGACTTGAGAATAGGGTTAGAAAGCTGGATTAGGGCAGAGAGTAGCTCCCAAATTGAAGAAAATCTATGAATAAAATTAATCTATGACTAAAATTAAATGCAAAATGGATGAAACAACTTGTGATAAAGCAAATTTACTCAATCTTATATAGTTAATTTTATTCATAGAGCTTGGTGCCTGGACAAAAAATTTACTATTTTTTGCCTTTTTAAAAAAAAATCTTTCACTTTATAGGACAGAGAGAAGTTGAGAAAGAGATACACCTGCACTCTGCTTCACCACTTGTGTCCCCTGCAGGTGGGGATGGAGTTGACCTGAGTCCTTGACCATGGTAATGTGTGTGCCACAGCCTGGCCCTGGCCAACATTTTCAGAAATTTCTCTCCTTTTTAAAAGCCTCCATTGTAATTTGTAAGGATATATACACCTTGTATGTATACATAGCTACACTATTTACAATAACCCAAATATGGAGGTAACCTAAATATCTATCAACAGATGATTGGATACAGAGATTATGGGATATATGTCCAGCAAAATACTGCTGTGCAATTAAAACATGTTATGACCTTCTACCTTCTGCAACCCTCAATGACGCTGGGTCCATGCTCCCAGAGGGCTAGAGAATGGGAAAGCTACCATGGGAGGGGGTAGGTTATGGGGATTGGGTGGTGGGAATTGTGTGGAGTTGTACCCCTCTTACCTTATGATTTTGTTCACTAATCCTTTCTTAAATAAAAAATTAAAAAAAAACATGTTATCGTGTTCAGGAAAAAAATGGATCGACTTGAGCATATGTAGACTATAGATAATGGACTGGATGGTGGCACAGCTATTGAGCGCACCTGTTACAATGTACAAGGACCCAGGTTCTAGTCCCCGGTGCCCACTTGCAGGGGGAAATCTTCACAAGTGGTGAAGCAGTCCTGCAGGTGTCTCTTTCCATCTCTATCTCCCCCCATTTCCTCTCAATTTCTGACTGTCTCTACCAAATAAATAAAGATAATTAAAACATTTAAAATCATTTAAAAAAAGAATATAGATAATTAAAGAAAATGAACTTGTAAAATATAGTTAGCCAGACTTGGTGAGAACTGACCACTATGGTTGTCAAAAAACAGGTGTAGAACTTTTGTTGTGAATGTGGTAACTTACACACAGACCCACATCACACATGTGGATGTGAAACCAATCTAGTGATGTTTCCATAAATATTTTATAAGAATGAATATGTACATATATGTATGTATTTGTATATTTGTAACATTATAAAATAGAAGACAGTATAGTTGTGGGAACACAGTATTGTTTTGTGAAATGTAGTTTCACATATAAATGTGACTATATATGTATGTATCATGTTGTTAAGTTTATTTCTTAGTTCTAATTTTATATATATATATATATTTTTTTTAATTGCCACTAGGGTTCACTCTGTGCAGGCATGACAAATACATCACTCTCAGCAGCTTTTTTCTTTCTTTTTTTGCTAAGAGACAGAGAGATACTGAGAGGGATACACCTGCAGCACTGCACCACACTCATGAAGCTTCCCCCACTGCAGGCGAGGGTTGGGGTTTGAACCCAGATCCTAGTGCAAGGGAACTTATGCACTCTACCTGGTGTACTACTGCCAAGTCTTTTTTAGTTGTTTAAAAACATTATTTAGCTTTTTAAAAAAATTATATTTATTTTCCCTTTTGTTGCTCTTACTTTTTATTGTTGTTGTAGTTGTTGTTGTTACTGATGTTGTCATTGTTGGATAGGATAGAGAGAAATGGAGAGAGGGGAAGACGGGGGAGAGAAAGAAGGACACCTGTAGACTTGCTTCACCACCTGTGAAGCAACTTCCCTGCAGGTGGGGAGTGGTGGCTCGAACCAGGTTCCTTCAGCGGATCCTTGTGCTTCACGCCACATGTGCTTAACTTGTTGTGCTACCGCCCGACTCCCATTATTTAGCTTTTTTAAACAAATTAAAAAAAATATTTATTTTCCCTTTTGTTACTCTTGCTGTTTTAGTTATTATTGTTATTGATGTCGTCATTGTTAGATAGGACAGAGAAATGGAGAAGAGGGAAAGGCAGAGAGGGAGAAAGACACCTGCATACCTGCGTTACCACTTGTGAAGGAACCCCTCTGCAGGTGGGGAGCCAGGGGCTGGAACCGGGATCCTTAGGCTGGTCCTTGTGCTTTGCGTCATGCCACATGTGCTTAAGCCACTGGGATACTGCCCAACTCCCTATTTAATAGCTTTTAAACCAGAGCAGTGCTTAATCCTGGTTTATGGTTGTACTTGGATCTCAAGAGCCTCAGGTATGAAAATACTTTTCATAACTACTATGCTATCTCCTGAACTAGATTATATTTTTCTCTATAGTTTATGATCCAAATGTTTGGTGTCACTAGGTGAGGCCTCACCAACCTTCTTATCCTTTCCCATCTACTCTGTTAGAATTCTAAGCCTTTCCACATGCAAAATCTTTCTCCATGTATGACTGGCAAACATTGATTTTTATTTTTTTTAATTTTTAATTTTTTTTAAGAAAGGAGACATTAACAAAACCATAGAATAAGAGGGGTACAGTTCCACACAATTTCCATAACCCGATCTCCATATCCCATACCCTGCCCTGATAGCCTTCCCATTCTCTATCTCTCTGGGAGTATGGACCCAAGTCATTGTGGGATGCAGAAGGTGGAAGGTCTGGCATCTGTAATTGCTTCCCCGCTGAACATTGGCGTTGACTGGTCGATCCATACTCCCAGTCTGCCTCTCTCTTTCCCTAGTAGGGTGGGGCTCTGGGGAAGTGGAGCTCCAGGACACATTGATGGGGTTGTCTGTCCAGGGAAGTCTGGTCAGCATCTTGCTGGCATCTGGAACCTGGTGGCTGAAAAGAGAGTTAACATACAAAGCCAAACAAATTGTTGAACAATCTTGGACCTAAAGACTGGGATAGTGCAGATGAGGTGTTGGGGGGTATTCCCTGCATGCTCTTGTGAACTTTTGCTTTCAGGTATATATATATTTTCCCCTAGTTTATGGGCACGGGTGAACCTATGCTCTATCTCAGGGGACCTGGACTATACCTAGGTTTGGGGACTTTATTGGGGAGTGGAACACCTGGAATGGAATTAGAGAATACTATGAAAGGAAAGGTCTCACCTGAGTGATGAAGCTGAAGGGTTGTCATTTCACACCAGAAGTCTCTGGTCACAGTCTGAAGTGAAGCATGTTGGGGTGGCACTCGTTGCGTTGATTAGGTTGCGATCCGTGGATGCAATATTATTTGATTTGAATTAAGATAAGTATGCTGGAAAGTGGGCCCCACCCTAAGGTTCCAGGGCTGGGGGAAATATAGGCTCTATAGTGGAAATGTGAGGTTCCTGTTGTCTTAGGGTTCAAGAAGACAATGGATAGTTATTGTTATCGTCACATTATTTGGTGATAGGGTTAACTTTGGAAAGTCCCTTTGTTAGGGTTTGGGGTATATTACCCAGCATCTTGTATATAGCTGTGCTACCAGCTGAGAGACTCTCTCTCTGTGTGTCTCTCTTCTCTAGTTCCCTTTCTCCTCTTGCTATCCGTAGAATTTACAGTGGATGGTAGATTTGCATAACTGTCTATTCTTGATCTCCCTTTTTTTCCTTTCTCTTTATTTTTCCTTTGGAGAGGTCCTAGCAGGGAGTATAGTTACATATGCCCTCTACCAAAGACTGGTCAGTTTTTAGGGAAAGGTCTCCTCTTCCAGTGTGTAGCTTCAGGAAAGACACACTGGAACATTAAGGGAGGAATGGGACACCTGCCTTGCCAGCCAGATCAGCTGAATCAACCCTGGCAATGAGATGTTGCAACAAGATCACCTTCACATCTGTTCTCCCTGGTAGGCTTTTGAGAGAGTCCACATATCAAAGACTCAGCCTAAGTATTAAAAAGACTCAGTCTGTGTTTTAAAAAGTTCTAGACATATGATCAATTTTTCTCCTCTCATATTAATTAAATAGTGGTTTATATGTTTACACTTTAATAGGAATGGACATAAACACCATTCCCACCACCAAAAGACTGTTTCCCATCCACCCCCTCTGCCCCCTACCCCCACCCCCCATCACACCAGGAAGCTCAATGGCCACCCTCCCCTTCACCACAGGGTTTTTACATTGGTGCCCTGCTCTCAATTTAATCAGATCCTGCTTTTAGTTTCTCTTTCTGTTTTTCTTTCTCAACTTCTGTTGATGAGGGGGGACATCCCATACTCATCTTTATCTTTCTGACTTAACATAATTCCTTCCAGCTCTGTCCAAGATGGGTCGATTTTTAGTTTTAAGTCCACTCTGCATTATCTGATGTGAAACCTTTGTTCAGTTCAAAGTTACCAGGATTTCTTTATGCTAACGTTTTCATAGTCTGAGCCTGTAAGCTTCAGAAAGGACTACTGATACCTCATGAATCTCTGTGTCTCCATGTGAGTATAGTGAACAAGAGCTCATTAAATGGTTGCTGCTCAAAGTTTCAGCTCAATGAGATGCTATTTGCTTGAAAAATGTGAAGCTTGAAAAGGCGTTTCCGGAGGCAAACATTCTAAAACTTGTACTTAATTACACATTCATTGTAGTTATATCCATTTTACATGAAAGAGAGAAATAGCCCAAATATAGTAATTAATCTCCAAGAAAGCAGTTTAAAATGTCTGGTTTTATTGTTTTTATTTGCTACCAATATATTTATTGTAAGAAATACAAAAGTATGACAAATACACAAACCATTTTTAAGCTTCAATTTAGCTTGTGCATATGTGAGCACAATGAACTGGACAGTGAAATTTCAATACCAATTCTTAGAAAATGATGAATTCCATGATCTGACAATAAATACCTAAATTTGCATTTTAGCACCCAGTGAGATATCCAGTATCCAAAGAATGAAACAACTGCAACCCTCTGAATTTTCTGACATGCTACATCTTCCATAGCAACAGTCACCATAAACAGTTATACCGTTCCAAGGCAGTCTTAGAGTAAGGCACAGGCTAGCATGGATACTTCAGACCTCAGAAACCCTGGACTATAACATCCTTTATTTGAGTTACACACTCCTCCATCCAACTCTCTTTATGAGGGAAATAATGATTGATAGGTCACATGAGTACATTACAGTGTCTGCACACAACCTTTACCACTAATTTAAGTCCTCCTTCACCACTGTGCACTGTGTTCTGAACAAAAGAAAAAGACTCTGGGTGATGGAGAGATAGGAGGGACTAGATAGGAGGGCACTGGGAGATTTGAGCTCCTTTTAAAACAGATTTCTAGTGATAGATTATTTAATGTAAGTTTTCATGATCCTTGGATTACTTATGTCACATGATACAAAGACTAATTTTTCCATTTTCCTTTTTAGTTGAGAAAAGCCCAGGCAAATTTTGATTTCACCTATGTGAAAGAGGGATGCAAGATCACTGTGCTCAGGGTGCTATGAAGTGGCTAATTTTATAGATAAAATCCACTATTTTATTTTATTTTTGCCTTAAGAGGGCTTTCAGTATGGAATAAAAGGGTGACAGCTAAATGAAAGGATTCTTCCCATTTTGCCCCTTTCTACATTCGAGACCATTTTCTTTGAGGTTTAAATGATCGCGACGTATAGAAAGGTTCCTGTTTCCAGAGAATGGCACTGCACCCGCAACTAGGGTAGCATAAGCTATCTATAATTGGGGAGGAAGGATAAATCAGGTGAACCCGACAGACCAGTGGTACTCAATTTTATATACAAAGAAAAGCGCAGAAGCAGTATCTATACCAAGTCACCAGCCAACATTCTTGTAAGACTGTTCCAGGCAGTGAATTTCCACACTGCTTCTTTGACCTGCTGAACCCAAAGCACCAAAAACAGCATTTTGTAGCCATGTGAGCAAACGGAATGGAAATAATTTTGCACCTTTAAGGAACATGCACCCATAAAAATCTGTACCCTGATATTATAATTACAGGATGTTTCAAGTATGAAGAAATGCAGTAAAAGCATAGGTTGGAAATGGATAGAATATAGCAGCCTGGAATGTGGCTTTGTATTCTTGGTTAGTTTTTCTCTCTATAGCACAATCAAAATTGAATGCTCTGCAGAATAACTTGGTTGAAAAAGAAATCAAGAAGTATATGCAGCTACCAGAGGGCATTCGTAATAGGTGCTGTGAGCACACTCTGCACCCAGCACCTGGACCCTCTCTTGATGACCATGGCCAGCCGAAGGTCAAATAAGGGTGGTGGCCAAGCCTGAACAGGCACAACTGTAATGCCTAAAGCATCTCTTATCATGTGCCTGACACAAAGAACAGCAGAAGAAGATGGAGAGCACCACATGAACAGGCCAGGATGGTGGGTAAAGAGCACTTCGGTGGGAAGAAGGGAGGAAGAAAGGGGTTGGGGAGTACTGGTGAGCTTGGGCAGGTTCACACAGCCTACCTAGATTAGTATGTGACATCAGCAGGCACAATTTCTACATCTCCAGAACTGTGATTTCAAACAGAAACCAACAAGTCAAAGTCCAAGTTAAGATAGCTATTTAAAAAAAAATTTTTTTCTAATATAAGTAAAAATAAAGTAAAAAGCTTATAAGGTGTGACAGCCTTGCTGAAACCTAGATGAAAAATTTCACAAGGGCCTACAAGAATGCAGAAACACTAGTACATTTAACAGTGAAAACGTGCTTCTATGCATCTAGGAACGGATAAACCCACAAAACCCTCTAGTTCTAATCTGCATTCTATGGGAACCAATGTTGTACTTTTCTTAACACACTACTCTATTACACTAAACACTTGCCATTTAACTTTCAGATCAACCTAAAGTACCAGCAATGCAACAAGCTTGCGAAGTGTTGGAGATTCTAGGCTGCTAAAATCCCATTGTCAACTACAAGACAGGCAATCTTTGTTTCCATTACCAAACTGGATTGATCCTGCACAGAACCACACAACTTGATACGAGGAAACTTGGTTACCATCTGACACATTCTGGCAACCTCAAGACACAAACTGACATCTGTACTTCTACAGAAACTTCTTTTGACCTGACTGTTCTCACTACTGCACCTATGAGGGCACTAGTTGGCATGGGGGAAGCTTCTACTCAAGGCCAGAAAGGAGGAAACACTGCCTAGGCACCTGTGTATGCCTCGTAACTACTCCACTGCTTATCTGGTGAGTTTCTAAATTAAAGCAGTATCTGAAGCTTTTACATCTTTAGTTTTCTTTTTATCTTTTTTTTTTTTTAATCTTCACACTATGCTGTATGCATATTTGACAAAAGAACTACAAAGTCCTTAGCTTTAATTCTTTTATCTACCACAAAGCAGCTAGACATAAAATTATTACACCTATAGTATAACTATCTGTAAATAATTATGTTAAAATGCATGAAGTTTCTTTGGGGGTTTAGGTAAATTTTTATTTCAATTCCATCAATACCATGATAATGAATGTTAAAATGCAATTCTTAATGTGGTCTGTCTTCAGTTACACTTTTACAGGACTAGTGAGACTCAGAAATAAATAATACACATGAATAATATTAGAAATAATTTATGTAAATGTAGAACAACTTGATATGGAAATTCCCAACCTTATTAAGTGCTGATCTTAGGGTTAGTTGATACATTTTACCCCATGTGCCAACTAATATGCTTACTACTAGTCATCAGCAAATAAATGAGTATGAAGTGAGGAACTGTGATATTAATGTATACATTACTGCAAATAAAGACCAAACTGAGAAGATATACAATGTACTTGGGGAGTTCAAGAAATGCATTTCTACTGGTATCTATTGTCATCATTCAGAAACTTCAAATTTTGAGTGTTGATGATTACAGAGCTACTGCTTGGAAATACATACTATTGTATTTCACAGAAGATTACAGAGACATTCAAGTAAGGATACAAAGAGTAGCTTCAGGACTAAAACCTAAGGCTATCAATGGAATTTGGCTGGACACCACAGAGAATTAGGTTTTAAATAATGGTAGGCTCTACATCTGCTGATAAGTGCTATAGTCATAGTTCCTGGCAGCAAAATCTAAAGTTATGTGTCCCCTTTATTAAAACCTAACTATGACAATCGAAGCTCCAAGTGGTTGATCATTTGCTTTCTAACTAACAGAAAAGAGTCCTTTAAACAGGAAGAGTTCTTCCTAGGTGAAATAAATTGCTTACATAATTACTTGTTGAAAGAAAAAAAGGGGAAGAAGACATGAGAAATTATCGAGTCAGGAACTCTTGACAACTGAGGCTGAAGCAGAAAGTAAACCAAATTCCCATCCCCCCTCTGCTAAAAAAAACAAAAACACAGATCTTTCCAGGCATAAGTTATCATTTATGTAGAATGACAGAAAGTAAAAAAAAAAAAAAAAGAATATTTGCTGTAATTATACACCTTAAAAAAAAAAAAGCTGAGCTTAAAAGCTTCAGAGATGCTTTGCAGACAGCTCCATACAGGACAGAGAATTGTACTGTACTCAGTTTTGCACAGAAGACACCTATTTGCCTCTAGGACCACATTATTTTCTAAGATTGAAGAACAGATGCTTCTGAGAAAGCAGCAGGCTTTGGACAGCACACCCCCACCCCCCAACGGATACCTCATTCACAGCACTTCCAGTTGAGTGACAGGTGGGTCCAAGCAGCTCTGTCCACTGCCACTCTTCTGCCAAGGGGGTAGGGAAACTGTACCCCAAGGTTTCAGGTGGTTATTAAATTATGGACATGGGCAAACAGAGAGTTCAGACCAGCCCATTAATAATTTGAGGTTTGAATTAAACCTTTCACATAAGAGATAAAATAAAGCAGAGGACTGAGGCTGACAATTTCTGAACTCTGTGATAGTCCATTGTAGGTGTGATATTTTTGAGTCAGTATGAGTTAGGGAGATTTGCCTATTGCAATTCTGAAGAAAGCTGATACTATGAAGTCCCTGCCATTCAGAGATAGTAAGCTGCTTTCTGTTATGTTATGCTAAGAAAACTCCAAAAAAATACTGTAATTTCCTTTCTCCTAAATTTTGATACTGTTGAGGAAAGAGACTTAGAAAATTGGGATGGGTATTTTGGCTAGGGCCAATGGAAGTTTTACACTCCTAACAGAAGAATCCTGCTCACAGATGAATGTTGCTTTTTTTTTTGGGGGGGGGGGGGCAGAAATAAGTATGCCCATCTCTTTAACTTCTTCACCTAAAAAAGTGAAGTTATTAGTTATCTCAAAATGTTTCTTGAATAAATGGTCAGCTTTTCTTTATGTATATAGATGGTCAATATGGTCATATGACATATCCCCAAGAACAATGTACTTGCAGACAGTTGATTCAGGAACTAGTTAACTACCAAAATATGAAACTTACAGAGCACTGTGAAGATGACTGATCATTCTGAAAACAAGTACTAGGCAAGAGTTAAATATGTGCAGAAGGATAAAGCTAGAATGCTCAGCTTTGCTCAGATTTCCCCCTTGAAAGTGCCATCTTGTGCAATTCAGTGGAACTAAACAAGAAAGTCCATCAATTAGGACAATATGAATTTAAAAAATAGACATTTGAAAGAAAAAACAAGCTTCCTTTGTTCTCTACCTTACTGGTTTCAAATTGCTGTAACAGAACTTAAATAAATATTTGAAAAAATCCAGTACTTATTTTTAGGTAGTTGCTAATATTTTTCTTGACGACAAAGAGCACCAGTATCAAGGAAATACAAGTGTTGATGGACATCTATTCATTTATCTATATTAACTCCCTGGTAATGCTAAGACAAAGGAAGCATTTTAAAAAGCAGATGTATACTTCCTTTAAAAAACAATGCACTCAGGACTGGAAGATAGTTCTCTTGGTCGAGTGCATATCTGGAGTGAGGCCCTAGGTTCACGCCTGGCACCATATGGGAGCACCATGGACAGCATGGGTCAGGGGGAGCTCCATGGATAGAGAAGATATGCTCTGGCATCTCTCTCCTCTCACCTCTCTTTCTCTTTCTAAGAAAGGAAAAGTTGGGTCCTGGATACTGATCAGAGGCTCTGAGTTCATTCCCTAGAGCAACATTAAAAAAGCAACTGAGAATAAGTATTAAAAAATCATTGTGCCCCTTGTCTTTCTAAATGTCTGCTGTATTTGAAAGTCAGAAGATGCAAAAAGCCAAAGCAATATTTTTGGTTTATTTCCTGAAAAAGTTCAATTTAGAAATGCTTGATATATAGGTTGTAGTAAAACTGGGGTGATAATTGGTCGTTGCTAAACTAGGGTGACAACTGCACTTAGAAACAATAATGATATGTTCTTATGCTTTCAGGGAAAACACCACTACTAATCTGAGAATTTACCTTGCTTGACAGGTTTTTTAGTAGCCTCAAGAAATTTTCCATTGTGGATAAAATCATGTCTTTTTAGTCATGTGTATAAATATATTGAATGTATACAATGAATGATTTGGGTTTCACAAATTTTCAAAAATTCTGGTGGGGTAGGAATCAAATGCCATATATATATATATAACAACAAGCATACCTGGGCTTGCATGACAAGTTTAGTTTCACGTGGCTGTGTTAGTTTGTTTGGCTCAGCCTCTGAAATAGTAGCTGGTTGTGCTTTTCTGTAAAATTTGTTTTTGAACATATTAAGTGCACAGTTGCCAGTTGACTTTAATTCTTTTGATATGTTTTTAATGAACTCTAGTCTGCCACCATAGTTTTACTGCTATAAGCTGCTTCAGTATAACCCTTGGGTCAGTATGACCTTTTCCGCTAACTACTGCCCAGTTGTTGGTAAAGATGTCTGAGGCCATATGTCACAGAAGAATAGCTGTATTCAGTAAGTCTGCATTCTGCAATATGCTTCAAAGTGTCTCAATGGCAAGGGTGCTCATTTGGGATCTAAATTTCAGAAGCAGTGAACCCAGATGTAAAAGACATAAAATGAGAGAGTAATCACTCAAGTGTAACTGCACCGATGGGAGTGGCGTGGGGATAAACTCTTCACAAAGTTCAGAGACTGAAATATCCTCATTCTGTCTCTCCAAGGGTAGGTAGTTTGCTAAGTATCTAATGCCAAAATATTTGTGCTTTGAATTTTATCTATAAACACTACTAAGGAATGAACCAAATGCATATGCTAGAAAGAAAAGCTGAGCTCATTTAAAATTCTGAAAACTGCTGAAAAATTCCAGTTTGGAACAGCTGTGATTTTTTTATTGGACTTGTAAAAAACTTTTGCAAAAGCAAAAACTTATGCTCACTTTAACCACAGATACTAACTGAAGACCCCATGATGAATCACTGCAGTCAATGTCACAGTTCAGTTTCTCAACCTTAGTATAGTTCTTTGAATTTTGTCCCTGGGTCAAAAGAAAGGCAGAACCCACTTCTCAAGGGAGACTCCAACTCCACCTTGCACTAAATGCTCTGGATTCACTATATCTCAAGCATCAGTGTAGATGACAAATAGTGATCAATGAAAAAAGTACAAAACATCCTTGTGACCCACTAATATTTTGCTTTAGAAAAAAATTCCTGCTCTTTAAGTTAGATTATATGTACTAAAAATGTATGTATGTACATATTAAAACATTTAACAATATATGTACTAAAAAAAGAATGGTTCCTGACTCAAAAATCTGCCAAGGAGAAAAGGTTACCAAGTTTTCCTCTTATTATAGATCATTTTATACAACACTAAACTGTGAAGAATTCAGTAAGACTTCATAGTGTATAAAGATCATCTGGAACATTTTATACAAAGTGAAACAATGTCCCTTCTTTAAAAATACTAACACTAAGACATGATTTAATTATTGCATGCACTCAAAACATGAGTCAGAAAGCAAAGATAGATAAATTTCCCCAAAGCTATGTAATCTCTGTGTTTTCTGGCTACTAATGCCAACTGAATTCTAACAACATATAAGGCAGAGATGGCATGGAATATAAAGTCCTGTAGAGAGAATGACAAGAAAAAAAGGTAAAGCTGTTCATAATACCCAGGTCAGGCTGGCTCCATAGAGTAGGAGTAAGCACAAGACACTAGAAACAAGCACAGCCTGGGGGATGGAGAAAGGGTCATAATTAAGTAAATCTGTATTTCCAAAAAAATAGTTAGAAAGATTTCTCCTCAAATACTACACTGGCAAACATGTTCTAAAAAAGTAAAATACCAAGTAACAGTCTTAAGCAATCTTTGTGCTGGTGATAGAGAAGAGCCCGTCAGAATTCTATCCATTGCCTAGGTAACAACAGTAAATGACACCTAGGGGGACTGCATTAGAACAAGAGCATATAGGAACCCCCTATTAGGACTGCCAAACTGGAGCCATAAACTATAATCTGAGTCTATTTAAGAAAGGATTACTGAAGGAAAGAAAGCAGGAGGTGTATGGGCAGAGTTTAAGCAATCTATTATTAGCTTTGTAATGACAGTAACACATATTGGAGACAATTGGAGATACTGGAGAATAGATAAGATAGTACTTTGCAAATAAGGCAGTGCATGGTAGAAAAAGTACAGTATAATAGGGATGGAAAGATTAAATGGTATTCCTGTTTCTAGTCCAAGAGAATGCTCCAAACCAAAGTATGAAACAGTTTCTGACAAATCCTAAAATAACAAAACAAAACAAAAACAACAAAAGCCAAGAAGGAAATATATCTCAAATGCGAAAACAAAGCATTCTTCTTTTTTTTTTTTTTTAATAATTTTAACTATTTGAGGTACACTCCCTAAATCTATAGCAAGTAATAAAAAGCTTATAGGGAATTTTTTTGAAAAGGAATAGTAAAGCATATTACGTGGACTAAATTGACTTACAAGCTTTCTGAAGAGTAATTAGAATGTATGCTTTAAAACATAGATCTCTTAGAAGACAGTAGGATGTTTCTTCTTTTTGTTATGTACAAGAACTTCATTAAGATTGTGAACCTCTCTTTTACTGCTTTTGGCCAGAAAAGAAACATTGAGAACACAGGGTCAATTTTCTCATTTGAGACGCTCATTCAGTGGCACCTTCAGCCAATAGATGCCTATAATTTATCAGTCACTTTGATGCTTTACACTTCAACTACTCTTGTTGTTTACAGAAAGTAACACTTTAAAAAAACAAGGAACACACACACACATACACACACACACACACCCTCCCTCCCCCCTCTATCTCTCATTACAAAAGTACCAAGTACCAAATCAGGCTCTGGCAGCTGCAGAGAGGTGACATAACTCAGCTGTGCCTGGATTGCTCACTTTATACTGGCAGCATTCAAGGTTAGAAAAATGAAATGGCAGCACAATTGGTCAGCAGCTTCTCTTCTGGAGTTTTTCCAGATTCTTGAAACAAACAGGCAAACAAACAAACAAATGAACATAAAGCTGCAATCATTCTTGCATTGATTTCAAAATAGTAAACTAGGCAGTTTCCTTGGAGACTCAGAGCCCATTGAAAAGGGGGGCAGTTAGACGGTCTCCAGTCAAAGATCTTCAATAGCTCTGCAAGGCTTACTCAGGAGGAGCCCATAAGCCACCAATGGGCTCTCCAGATGATTAGCTCAAGGTAGTGGATGAGACATCAAGCTGTAGTCATCTCTGAGCTGTTCTGGCTGGGTGGCAGATGGGAATCCAGGTTTTCCTTGAACCTCTCCAAGTCATGGAAGTATGGGTGAGACAGGGCACTGTAGGCTGATATTCTTTTGGCTGGATTAAATGTCAAGCACTTCTGTGATGAAGGAAAAACAAAAATCAAAACAAAACTAAACAACAACAAATCCTGATTAACATTAAATAGGTCTGCTTAAATACTGTGTATAAGCAGTTAGCTGGAAATCTTTTTTTCTGACATGAATTTAAGTGTATCTGTAATGCAAATAGAATAATATATTCTTGGATTCTTGGTCCTAGTCAAGTGGTTTGGTCAATCCTCTGGACAGTTGAGATAGAAAGTTTAAGAAAGAAAGGCCAATTTTGGAAGCACAGCAATCTTTTTAAAAAATTATTTATTTATTCCCTTTTGTTGCCCTTGTTGTTTTATTGTTGTAGTTATTATTGTTGTCATTGTTGAATAAGACAGAGAGAAATGGAGGAAAAGATAGACACCAGCAGACCTGCTTCACCACCTGTGAAGTGATTCCCCTGCAGGTGAGGAGCTGGGGGCTTGAACCGGGATCCTTATGCCGGTCCTTGCACTTTGTGTGGTTAACCCGCTGCCCTACGGGCCGACTCCCAGCAATTTTTTAAAAAAAATTTTATTAGTGATTTAATATTGATTTAGAAAATTACACGTCAACAGGGGCATAATTCCACACCATTCCCACCACCAAAGTTCTAGATCCCCATCCCTCCACTAAAGCCACCACAGCTCTCCTAAGGTTGCAGGCTTGGCTTAACTATCATCTCTACAACTATGTATCTACATTTGTACATAATTGCCTCCTTCCTTTATTCCAGGTCCAGTAATCTCTTCCCCTCCAAGCCATTCGTGACCCCATTACTACATCTAAATGTCCCTTCCCTTTTTGTCCTCTCTCCCAATCCTGATGGTGCTGGTATTTAGAGCCCTCTTATGCTCTTCCTTCTATCACTCTCCACCCCACCCCCCGGGAGCATGGATCGAAATTGGGTTTGGGGTACAGACGGTAGGAGTTCTGGCTTTCTCCACTGGACATGGGTGTTGGCAGGTAGACACATACCCCTAGCCTGTTTCTCTTTCTCCCTACTGGGGTAGAGCTCTGGAGAGGTGAGGGAAGCAACAACCTTCATTTCCAATGGTCGATCACCTAGTAAGAATGCTTTCCTAGATGCTGGGAAAGTAGTGCAGTTGGTAGAACACTGTACTTCTTCATATTCTCTTCCCAGATTCCAAGGAGAAATTAGGTAATGGGAATTAGAAAAGAAATTAGCCAGTCTAATTTCCCAGAATGTAGGAAAGTAGAAAAAAAATTGTGTGAATGTGTTCAAGCTAGAGCCTTATCTGGGAGGAAACCCTGTCCTCATAGCTATACTTAAAGCTTCAAAGTGGGTCAAGAAAAGGAAAAATCCCTTTTCTTTTTAAAAAATATTTATTTATTCTCTTTTGTTGCCCTTGTTGTTTTATTGTTGTAGTTATTATTGTTGTTGTTATTGATATCATCGTTGTTGGATAGGACAGAGAGAAATGAAGAGAGGAGGGGAAGATAGAGAGGGGACAGAAGGATAGTCACCCGCAGACCTGCTTCATCGCTTGTGAAGTGACTCCCCTGCAGGTGGGGAGGCGGGGCTCGAACCAGGATCCTTACGCCAGTCCTTGCGCTTTGTACCACGTGTGGTTAACCCGCTGCACTACTGCCCGACTCCCAGAAAAAATTCTTTTTAAAAAAATGTTTTAAATTTATTTATTTATTCCCTTTTGTTGCCCTATTTGTTTTATTGTTGTAGTCATTGTTGGATAGGACAGAGAGAAATGGAGAGGAGGGGAAGACAGAGAGGGGAAGAGAAAGACAGACACCTGCAGACTTGCTTCACTGCTTGTGAAGCTACTCTCCTGCAGGTGGGGAGCTGGGGGCTCGAACCGGGATCTGTTTGCGAGTCCTTGTGCTTTGTGTCACCTGCGCTTAACCCGTTGCACTACCACCCGACTCCCAACCATAACAATCTTTGCCTCCACAGGAAATTAGATAAAGGTGGTAGTATACCTGGTTGAGCACATACATTACAGTGATCAAGGACCCGGGTTCAACCCCCCAGTCCCCACTTGCAGGGGGAAAGCTTCACGAGTGGTGAAGCAGGGCTGCAGGTGTCTCTGTTTCTATCGTCTATCAATTTCTCTCTGTCTCTATCCAATAAATAAATATAATACAAAAAAGATAAAAAAGGAAATCAGATAACTGCAGAATCAT
The DNA here is from genome assembly GCF_950295315.1 of Erinaceus europaeus. Lineage (NCBI taxonomy): Eukaryota > Metazoa > Chordata > Mammalia > Eulipotyphla > Erinaceidae > Erinaceus > Erinaceus europaeus. The sequence goes on along the minus strand of NC_080169.1, from coordinate 54,331,511 downwards.
GAAATAAAGAGGTTTATCTCTTTTATTGGTGGGAGACAGAAGTCCAGGTCAACCCCTAATGTTATTATTATTACTATTATTTTTATTGCCACCAGGTTTATCACTGGGGCTTGGTGTTAACACTACAAATCTATGATTCCCAGAAGCCATTTTTTTCCCCTTTCTATTTTTATTTGATAGGACAGAGAGAAATGGAGAGGTGAGAAACTGAGTGAGGAGATAGAGAAACTGAGAGGGGAGATAGAAATATAGATACTTGCAAAAATACTTCACTGCTTGTGAAACTTATCCCCTGAAGGTGGGGGAGTGGGGTTTAAACTTGGGTCCTTGTGCATGATAATGGGTGTGTTCAACTGGGTGTGCTACTAACCTGCTTCTTTTGATGTTTTTGTGGACATAATTGTACTAGAGGAACTGAACTATAATATCTACTCAGTTTTTGGTGGCCTGAGTGGTGGCACACCTGGTATAGCATACACATTACATCATGCAAGGATCTGGGTACAAGCCCCTGGTCTTTGTCTGCAGGGGGTAGATCTTCACAAGCAGTGAAGCAATGTTGGTCTCTTCCCTTGGTCTCTGTCTCTATCTATAGAAATGTATAAAAAACTAAAATGAAACTGCTTTTGATAATATATACCATTTTGACTAAAATGGAAATTTATTTTAATATTTATTTATTTATTTATTTTCCCTTTTGTTTGCCCTTGTTTTTTATTGTTGTGTTGTTGTAGTTGTTGTTAATGATGCTGTCATTGTTAGATAGGACAGAGAGAAATGGAAAGAGAAAGGGAAGATAGAGAAGGGGAGAGACAGATAAGATACCTGCAGATCTGCTTCACCACCTGTGAAGCGACTCCCTACAGGTGGGGATCTAGGGGCTTGAACCGGAATCCTTCCGCCAGTCCTTGTGCTTAACCCGCAAAATGGAAATTTCTAAGAACTTACTCACGACACGCAGGACTTACTAGATATACTTCTAAACAAGTGTATGTGTGGACATGTGGAGTTGCCTCTAAGATTTTATTCATATGAATATTAAAAGCCAGAAGATTGAGAGTATATGAATCAGATTCTTTCTGTAGAAACTAAAGTTATTCTAGAATCAGAAGCTACCAGCTATTGGTGTAGAGATAAAAGCTCAAACGTGATTGTGGCTTCTGCCCTGCCATACATGTGGTGGTGAACTGATGTTTGTGCCCCACTCCCAGTGTGAAATGAGACAAGTCTTGCATCAACGTAGTGAATACATACCAACTCTGTGTCTCATGAACTTACCAGAAGTAGGTCTTTGCCTAGTTCATCAATATCTGCTACAAACTTCTCAATAGGTTGAGGAGACTTGGAATGAAAAGCCTGTCTGGGAAGAGCAACATCTCTAGGCCAGTCCTCTTCTCCTGGGAGTCCAATTACACTATGAAAGAATCACACATAAACGTAAGCACTAGCTGCTATGTGGACGCTGCTTTTCCATAAAATTCTAGGTAACACTGAAGTTAAGGAGCAGGCACTGTGTCCATTGAGTCCTGGGACAACTTATTTGTATGCTTGGCAGGACTAGCATGTCTCTTTGTCCTCTTATGATATAGTGATTATGGGTGGGGGGGTAATATCAGAAAAATTGTAAACTCAGAGGGTAGAGATTACTTTGACAGCTGATACATACCGACAAAGCAGAACCTAGATAATCAAAGATTTCTTTTTTCTTTTTATTTATTTTCCCTTTTGTTGCCCTTGTTGTTTTATTGTTGTTGTAGTTATTATTGTTGTTGTTGATGTCGTCATTGTTGGATAGGACAGAGAGAAATGGAGAGAGGAGGGGAAGACAGAGAGGGGGAAAGACAGACACCTGCAGACCTGCTTCACTGCTTGTGAAGTGACTCCCCTGCAAGTTCTTTTTTTTTTCTTAATATTTATTTAGCTAAGGTTATTTTTTAAATATATTTTTTTTATTTATTAATGAGAGGGATAGAAGGAGAGAGAGGAAGAACCCGACATTCTGGTACATGTGCTGCTGGGGATTGAACTCATAGCTTGAAAGTCCAACACTTTATCCACTGCACCACCTCCCGGACCACTCCCCTGCAGGTTCTAACCAGGGCTAGAACCAGGATCCTTATGCCTGTCCTTGTGCTTTGCACCACTTGCGCTTAACCGGCTGCACTACTGCCCGAACAACCCCCAGGAGATTTCTTTATGTTGACAGTCTTGTGTACTCCCTTCAAATATTCTCTTATTGAGGTTGTGGGGACAAAGGAACCCTCCTGCACTGCTGGTGGGAATGTAAATTGGTCCAACCTCTGTGGAGAACAGTCTGGAGAACTCTCAGAAGGCTAGAAATGGACCTACCCTATGATCCTGCAATTCCTCTTTTGGGGGTATATCCTAAGGACCCCAACACACCCATCCAAAAAAGATTTGTGTATACCTTTAGTTCTTAGCAGCACAATTTGTAATAGCCAAAACCCGGAAGCAACCTAGGTGTCCAACAGCAGATGAGTGGCTGAGCAAGTTGTGGTATATATACACAATGTAATACTACTCAGCTATTAAAAATGGTGACCTCACCGTTTTCAGCCCATCTTGGATGGAGCTTGAAAAAAATCATGTTAAGTGAAATAAGCAGAAAGAGAAGGATGAATATGGGATGATCTCACTCTCAGGCAGAAGTTGAAAAACAAGATCAGAAGAGAAAACACAAGTAGAACCTGCACTGAAATTGGTGTATTGCACCAAAGTAAAAGACTCTGGGGTGGGTGCGGGGGAGAGTACAGGTCCAAAAAAGATGACAGAGGACCTAGTGGGGGTTGTATTGTTACGTGGAAAACTGAGAAATGTTATGCATGTACAAACTATTGTATTTACTGTCAAATGTAAAACATTAATCCCCAATAAAGAAATTAAAAAAATTCTTATTGAAGTTTCTGTAACACAACTTATTTATGCATTCTTGGCTTCAATTTTCATTAAATGAATACATATTTAGTAATTATAAACATTAGAATCAGAAGGGAGAAAGGCTATGTGTTATGTTCTGTGTTATGAGAACATGATTTGGTAATATTGAATTTATTAATGTACTAATATATGTTTAATTTTTAAAAAATATTCCCTTCAGTTGCTCTTGCTGTTTTATTGTTGTAGCTATTATTGTTGTCGTCGTTAGACAGGACAGAGAGAAATGAAGAGAGGAGGGTAAGACAGAGATGGGGAGAGAAAGAGAGACACCTGCAGACTTGCTTCACCGCTTGTGAAGTGATTCCCCTGCAGGTGGGGCGCTTTGTGCCATGTATGCTTAACCCGCTGCGCTACTGCCCGACTCCCATAAGTTTGATTTATAAGTCCTATTGTGATGTGACTTAAGGTTAAGGTTCTTCAGAAATAGTAAGAGGCTAGTGGCCTTACACAACTTATACATTATGCAGACATTGCTTGAAGTTTACCTGTATCACCTACCAGTTGAGTGATTTAATAAGGGAAAATTGGGGGAATAAGCTCTGAATGAACTCTGAATTAGAAAACTACAGTTTAGTAGACAGGGCATATGGCTAGCCCAATATTAGTCAAATTTTAACTACAATTAAAAAAGGTACTGTCCTGCCTTAGGTCTTCACCTATTTCTTGGCCTGCACTCACTGAGACAATATGTAGAGGAGGTGTTCTTCTGAATGAATTTTTAGATTTCAGGAAGATGTGGGGGTCAATGTCATAAGATCTTTGCAGGGTATTTTCCTCCCTTCCTTCAGTAGAGGTCAGGTCACACACCTCATGGGAGCAGAACAGATACATGTCAAAAATATACTTGTTACTGGGTGTCTGGAACAGACAATAATTCAGTCTATCAAGCATATTGGGAGAGCCACATTACCAAAGCAATAAAATAAAACTCCTGGACATGTTTACTGGAACAAATGACTAGAAATGGTGACTTGGGGAATATATGAATTTATTTAATAGCAAGACCTAGAATAAACGTAAAAGTAACTAGAAGAAAGAATTTCTATTAACTATACAAGGAAAGAACTGTGTATGTGGTTGGACACAATGGGACAATCAAAAGGAGAAAATAAGATGACATCTTAAAGAACTCCATTTTTTTTTCACTTTTAGATTTTCAGCTGTTTATTTTGTTTTTAATTTTATTTTTTACCAGGGTATTGCTCAGTTCTGGCTTATGGTGGTATAGGGGATAGGGGAGAGTGAATCTGGAACTTCGGAACCTCTTAAGAGAGACTCTGCATAACTTTTTTTTTTGCTTCCCCCCATTTTTTTTTTGTTGCTCTTATTGTCTTTGCCTAACTCTTATGCTATCCTCTCCACCCTCAGCCATTTCTTTTTTCTATCAACAGTTTTGTATATTAGAATTAGTTACCCAGAAACCAATTATAATAACTCTTAGGAATCATTTAAAATACTCAAATCTTTGAAAATATCTTTATTGAGTTAAATCTTTCAATATGGATATCTGACTATTAAAGGCCCTCAGAGAAGTAATACAGCATATCACCACCATCACTATCATGATATGTACACGTGTGTATGCATACACAGTTATTTATATGAAGTTATATGTACATATGTATAACTTTAAAAAGTACTTTTAAGTCAATTACCTTATAGGGGCCAGGTGGTAGTGCACCTGGTTAAGCGCACAGTTACAATCAATCACCTTATCTGATTCCCATTGCAACCCCTAAGATATGCAAGTCAGGGGGGCTGGGCAGTAGCACAATGGGTTAAGCGCACATGGCACAAAGTGCAAGGACTGGCGGAATAATTCCGGTTCAAGCCCCCAGCTCCCCATCTGCAGGGGAGTCGCTTCATAGGTGGTGAAGCAGGTCTGCAAGTGTCTATCTTTCTCTCCTCCTCTCTGTCTTCCCCACCTCTCTCCATTTCTCTCTGTCCTGTCCAACAACGAATATCAACAACAACAACAATAACCACAACAAGGGCAACAAAAGGGAGAAAAATGGCCTCTAGGAGCAGTGGATTCATAGTGCAGGCACTGAGCCCCACCAATAACCCTGGAGGCAAAATAAATAAATATAAATTAAAAAAAGATATGCAAGTCATATTATATATTAAGGCTATTATCTTCATTTTATAGACAAAGAAATTGAAGATAAGAGTGAAATGAGCTGCCAAAGTCACATGTGACTTAAGTCACAAATCTCAAAGTAAACTAGGATAATTATCCTAATTGCAAATGCAAGATTTTGTTTCCATTTAACTATGGTTCTGCTCCCCAGAATGCCAGGGGCTGATGGGAGGGCATTCTATCTCTCAAAGCACTTGCTCTTTGGAAACATAAATTTTCCCAAATAGAGAAATATTTATCCTCTTCAGACAATATGAATATGGCATTCCTTTAACTTTTTTCTCTAGCTTTTCAATTCGAAATTGATTATGCTCATTTATGGTCCATATATGAGTGTGGTGAAATTCTGATAGGTCCATTAAAAAAATACTTGCATGAAATTTCAGTATTTGGACAGTTAAACCATGTTAAAAAAAAAAAGCTGACATTTGTACTGGAAAGATTGACCTCATAAAACCTATAAATGGCAGTGATGGAGACAGAAATCATTTTTCAAGTACTTTACAAGTGACACTAGGGTGCAGTATTGCTCCTTTTCGCTAAGCCAAAGCCATGAATGCATTTAGAGTAAACAGAACATAATTCTGATGGCACAGTGCCAGAAACCAAGTAAAATCTTGATGCACAAAGCACACATAACTTTATGGCTTCTTTTTCTTCTGGCAAGCTAGGATTTCAGGCTTTTTTCCAGAAATGAAACCAATTTTTTCCCTTGGAAATAAGTCAAACATGCTCATCAAACATTCCTTCTGTTCCATCTCACTTGCTTCTTATACTATGGGACACCAACAATACTAAAATGGTTGCAGTTATCAGTGAGGGGGGAGGTGGACATAAACCCCAAATGGTGTCAATAGGGGAAGCAGGTAAAGGACACCAGTGTTTGACAGACTGGACTTAGTAAATACTGCCTTTCCTTTAATCACACTGACTTTCATAGTTCCTTCTTCAAGATCGTATACACACATGCTCAAAGACTTTGATATCCAGAAGCAAGGAGTAATATGAAAGTTTTGCCTGGAATTTGTTCATCTGACAGAGTGATCACTAACAGGTAGGGACAACAGTCATGGACCTGGGAAGCCCCTGGACAATAAAAATAACGGAAGTAATGGGGAAAAGAATAATGGTTACACAAAAAGTTTTTCATGCCTGAGGTTTCACTCAGATTCACTCCTCCTCTCCATAAGCCAGAGTAGAGCAGTGCTGGCTCTGGTGTATTGCACCAAGATAAAGGACTTTGGGGTGGTGGTAGTGGGTTTTCAGGTCCTGGTGCATGAAGATGAAGGAAGACCTCGGCAGGAATTAAGAGTGTTTTGCAGAAAACAGAGAAATTTTACACATGCATCAACAACTGTTTATACAATAAACCATTAATCCCCCTAATGAAAAAAAACTAAAGTAAAATAAAATGAATGAAAGTTTAAAATCATCATATTATGACTCAGTAGCGGCACTGGCAGTAACAGAAGTCTATTTGGAGCTGTTTTCAGTCACCAAAGAGAAAAAAGAAAAACCCAGTCTTATTTCAGTTGTTTGAAACAGTAATGCTTGACTAGATAGTATAAACATATAATTCTTCTTCTTTTTTTTTTAGTGGCACTTTTTCCTAGGCTTCCCCTCTCCTTTTTTTTTTTTTTTTTTTTCTCGTTTTCTTTTTTTAATCCAAATCAGAGTACTTTTCAGTTCTGGTAGTGTATGGTGCTGTAGGAGATTGAACCTGGGACCTCCGGTGCCTCAGGCATGAAGGTCTATTGTATTACCAATGGCACTTTCTCCCTGGTCCTTCTCTACTTTTTACAGACCGAAAATATCATAAAGATCACTGGGATTCCTATAAAATGTCACAGACTAATGATCAGGGATATTTTTGGTCCTAGAACTCCCACTTTTTTCCTACTCCACCTCAATTTGGATGGAGTTTGGAAAATGCACAAGTCTCAAAAGGGATGCCGTATAGTAAGTATGCTTTGTGAGAAGAAAAGCCCCTTCTTCACATTCTAGAGACATTAAAGCATGCATATCCTCACATGCACAAGCACGTAGACACAAACGGAATTCTAAATCACGGAGCTGTATAATAGGCAGCTAGAACCAAGGAATTTGAACACAATAAAGGATCTTACAGAGACTTTAAGTCTAAAGTTTCATTTCTCAGGTGATGAACTTAAGGAACAAAAAGCTCAAACGATTAGCAATGAGTTGTAACAATAGTTACTATTTTTCTTTTTTAAAATTTTATTTATTTTAGATTTCTTTATTGGGAAATTAATGTTTTACATAATAGCTACTGTTTTTCACAAGTAAAATGAAACAGTGCAAAACCAATCTGGATGACTAAGGATGTTCAATGGGATTAGGAGACCCAGTGGCCAAGGAATGGTTACTAGGCCACCAATCATCCACTTGCGGTGGTAGATGGAACTGAAATGCCTCTAAAGTTATTATATGTCTTCACTTCAGTAAAGAGCTGGAGCTTGGTCAAACAAAGAAGAGCAGCAAAGAGGAGTCAGGTGGTAGCGCAGCGGGTTAAGCGCATGTGCGTAAGGATCCCAATTCGAGCCCCCAGCTCCCCACCTGCAGGGGAGTCACTTCATAGGCAGTGAAGCAGGTCTGTAGGTGTCTATCTTTCTCTCCCCTCCTCCATTTCTCTCTGTCCTATGTAACAACAACATCAGTAACAATAACAATAACTACAACAACAATAAAAAACAAGGGCAACAAAAGGGAAAATAAATAATTAAAAAAAAAAAAAAAGAGCAGCAAAGAAGATCCACACCAGCAACACACAGAAGAACAGCCACTAGGTCACAGACATCATGATGGACTGCAAAAAGCAACACCATGTCCCTCCTCACTCACCACACAAATAGTAACACTGTCTCAGCAGCAGCTTGGGGTAGAAAAGGTAAGAGATAAACACATGATATGAAAGGCAAGAAAAGCCACTACTGGTGCTTTAATGCTCCTGACACAATGTTAATCATTACTTACTCCAAGATTTTTCCTAGTTGATCCACATCTGAACTTCCACGAAAAAGAGGCCTGAAAGAGTAAAGATACATATTAATTTCCCCAGGTTATATTTCAATCATATTTGCCACTCTTATTTTAAAAGAAGGAAAATGCTATTTGTGGTTGGGAGTAAATAGCTGAGATAAGTGTTTCCTTTGGAAAAAAATCAAGGTTTGTTGAATGTAGGCTGTTCTTAGGCAAAGGTGTAAGACTACCTAGTACTGAAGGTCTAGTCTGGAGTACAGCAGCAGTGGCCCATGTCCTTGCTATTTTGATTTTCAGCTCTCTTTTTGTTTTTAACTCTGGCCAACATTGTAATATCTCTGCTAGTTCCACTATGCATTTAAGCAAATGTTTGCTGTATTCTACCTTAAATATGCTAGATGTTTGAGCAGATGAATATAAAGTCATTTAGTCCTTTTCCTCTCTAGGTAGCTTATGATCCTTTTTCTTCAGAGAATTTTCTTGATACTTACGTTTTTTGGGACGATTACATTCTATTGCATAAATCCTTGCTCTCTTATGACCTTGTCTCTCTTTTCTATTTTTATTTTCCACATAAACTACAGAGGAGACTACTGGACGGATGTTGCCATGCTACTGTTTGAAAGCAGTGTATTTGACAAGGTAAACAATATGGGGGGTGGGAGGATATCTGAAATGTTAATATTTGGGCTTTTATGGAAGAAGCTTTTAGGTTATTTCCAAGTATTTAAAAAAATATCTTCTCTTCCCACTATATTTGACGCTTAATCTTGATAGGACAAACTATGAAAGAAGTGCAAATAAATATTTTTCAAATTACATGACATGAATACAAAATACAATGCCAACATTACATTTATTTCAAACCACAGTAAAATCAGTGTTCTTGTATCATCTTATGCACTGTCACATCAAAAACAATTATTGCTCTTGGGGGCTTTCTAGCAAGGATTTTCCCCATGGTTTCTTGAATTATGAAAGACTATGTCTTAAAATTCTCCCATCTCGGCCCACTCCACTTAAACATATGCTGATTTTCCGGGATATCTGTTGACCAAGGAAACAACACAGACTTATGTTCTGAGTGCAAGCCTTTATGCAGCCATTTTTCTTTATATGATGACCCTAGCAAGCCACTTAGTACCTCTGAACATTATTTACTTCACCTGTAAAATGGACATGACTACCTCAAAGGATCAATTTAATGAGGTTATGAAAATTTATCATCTACTAAAAGGCCCACGTATAACAGAACTACAGTAAGTATCAAGTGAAGACATACATAGGTTCTCACGTTCACATTTATATATGGTATCTATCTCTTGTTTCTGGCCACAATTATAAACACATGATAATTTTTTTTTCTTTTCTTTTGCTGCCGGGGTTTTGGCTGGGGCTCTGTGCCTGAATGACTTCAGAATCTCAGGCATAACAGTCTTTTGTAGAACCATTATGCTATTTCCCTAGCATAATACTCCCCTGCATGATTTTACTGTTCCTGGTAACTATTTTTTAAAAATTTTCTTTTCTCTTTTTTTCAGATAAAGGGAAAGACAGAGAGGGAGAGAAAGAGAAGGGGGAGAGACACCAAAGTATTGCTTTACTGCCCGTGAAACTTCCCCTTTGAATGGTGCTTCCATGTCAGCACAAGGGTTCTAATCCAGGTCCTTGGTCACAGCAAGTGTGCACTCTACTGGGTGAGCAATCTCCTGACCATGTAAAGTATTTCTTATAGTAAAAAGAAGGAAGGAAACATCTACTTGGTGAGTACCAAATTGAAATTGAAGGCTAACAGTTCTTTATCTGGGGTCTTCATATCTTCTCTTTACCTGTTAATACTCCTAACTTTATCATCAAGAAAAGAATGGGATTTTTTTTTGTTTTTTAAAAGATTTTATTTATTTATGAATGAGAAATGTAAGAGGAGAAAGAGAGAAAGAACCAGACATCACTCTGGCACATGTGCTGCTGAGGACTGAATTCGGGACCTTATGCTTGAGAGTACAAAGCTTTACCCATTGTGCCACCTCCCAAACTACAAGAAAGGATTTTCTAAAGGATAAATTCCCAGTAAGCATTAGTTAACTCTGAATTGGGAATATAATTTCCTTTTCTGTGTAAAGTTTTAGCAAAAGACAAACAGCAATCAAGTATTAAGAGTCTTATATCAGTGAGGTGAATTTTTCTTGGGTCATATTACAAAAGGGACCATATTTCAGATTACATGCCTTTTTAAACAAACAACTGCAAGAACATATAAATGCCATTCTTATTCTCGGTGAACAATGGAAAACAACATTTAGATGTAAGGTATCTTTTCTAGCAGAGTAGTGTATATTGATATGTCTGTTACAGAAAGGAAATGATTCATGTATAATGGAAGATGAAAGATTTTGCTTAGTTACAATACTTTCATTATTTTGAAAGAAGGAAGTCATGTACCACGCTATAGAACACCTTTGTAACCTGGATTTGACCCGTAGCTATGCTTTAGGGGCTTTTTTTTTTTTTAATAGTGGAAGAACTTTCCATGTTCATAAAATGAACACTCAATCCCATGTACCATTCTAGAACTTTTATCTTTTAAGTTAAAGAGCTAACTTATCACTTGACAATTATCACCTATTCAAATAACCAGATCAGGCAGGAAACCTATATAATTAACTGATATCCTAAAAGAATACCTTTCCCCAAATATACATCTTAATATGAATTATGTATTATATGTAGATAAGATACATTTAATTTATACATCTATATTTTAATATATTAATACTAATATAAATGAGAATAATTATATAAATGTGTGTAAATATGCCACATACTACCATAACAATCCTTTCCCCCACAGGAAATGAGATGATAAACAAAATCATGAAATAGAGGTATATTTCACTTATTGGTAAGAGACAGAAGTCCAGGCCAATCATTTAATTTTTACTAGAATGTTGGGAGGTGGCCTGATTAACTTCAAGTAAGAAATAAAGTAGGGAATCAGGATGTGGTAGCACAGCGGGTTAAGCGCACGTGGCACAAAGCGCAAGGGCCGGCATTAAGGATCCCACTTTGAGCCCCGGCTCCCCACCTGCAGGGGAGTCGTTTCACAAGCAGTGAAGCAGGTCTGCAGGTGTCTTTCTTTCCCCCTCTCTGTCTTCCCTTCCTCTCTCCATTCTCTCTCTCCTATCTAACAACAACAATAACAACAACAATAACTATAACAACAATAAAAAAAACAAGGGCAACAAAAAAAAGGGGAAAATAAATAAATAAATAAATAACTATTAAAAAAAAAAGTAAATGACCCAAGGAGCACAGATCAGTAAGTGGCTAAGGTAGCTTGTCTGATTCCAAATAGCAACAAATAGAAAATGCTTTAGAAGGACTGACAATACACAGAGAGGCTGGGGAATGTGGCTCATTGATAGATCACATAATTATCATTTACCATCCTGTGTGCCAGAATCTAGGTGGAGTGAGTTGACAAAAACCTAAATTAGGTGAACACAGAAATGGGCAGGGACATTTATGGGAAGATGATGAGAATTTGGTAAAAGACTGAACATGACATGGAAAGCTTAGGCATGGCTTCATGTTTGTATTACTAGTAAAGCCATGGTGAATAGAAAGGCAGGGAAGAGTGTAGGGGAGGTGACTAAAGATAATTCATTTTAAGCATGTCTCTTTTTAATTTATTTTTTCTTACTATTGACTGACAAAATTATGGGAAAATAGGGGTATAATTTCACCCCGTTCCCCCCACCAGAATTCTGTGTCCCCATTCACCATTCCTTCTCTTCCTTTCTAAGTCACACCTACATCTATTTAAGTATGACTATGTACGTTTAAATATGTCTATGCATGTTTAAAAACTAGTATATGAGGGAGCCGGGTGGTATAGCACACTGGGTTAAGTGCATAAAGTGTGAAGGGCAAGGACCAGTGTAAGAATTCTGGTTTGAGCAACCGGCTCCTCACCTGTGGTGGGCAGGCTTCACAAGCGGTGAAGCGGTGAAGGAGGTCTTTGGGTGTCTTTTTTTCCTCCCTTTTTATCTTCCCTTCCCCTCTCAATTTCTCCCTGTCCTATCCAATAATAACAACAGGAGCAGCAATAATAACAACAGCACCTGCAACAACAATGAAAAAAAAAAAAGATGGCTTCCAGGAGCAGTGGATTTGTAGTGCTGGCATGAGCCCCAGCGATAACCCTGGAGGGAAAAACAAACAAAAAACTAGTATATGAAACATTGCTGTGGACTAGAGGTGGTACAACGGATAAAACATTGGCAGCATAAGGTCTCAAGCTCATATGCTAGAGTAATGCTCTAGATCTCTATTTGTGGTGCTGATAAATAGTTAAATTATTACTTTAAAATATGAGGGGGTTGTGCAATAGCTCAGCAGATTAAGCAAGCACACATGGCGCGAAGCTCAAGGACCAGCGTAAGGATCCCGGTTCGAGCCCTCAGCTCCCCAACCACAGGTGGGGTCACTTCACAAGCGGTGAAGCAGGTCTGCAGGTGTCTATCTTTTTCTCCCCCCCTTTCTGCTTCTCTTCCTCTCTCCATTTCTCTCTGTCCTAACAACAATGGCATCAGTAACAACAACAATAATAACTACAACAACTAGTATAGACACAGGCCCTTTGGAATATAACTAAAATATACCTACTAGCTCTCTACAGAATGGAGACCCCATACCCTGCCCCCAACTCTCATCTGCACTACTCTAGCCTTTAGATTATTTAAAAAAAAAAAAAAGAATGGGGAAAAAGGAAGAACGACTACTAGTGGGTATAGGGTTTCTTTCTTTCCTTCTTAATTTTTAATCCTTATTTATTTATTGGATAAAACTGCCAGAAATTGAGAGGGAACAGGGAGATAGATATCTATGGCACTGCTTCAGTACTCGAAAAGGCTTTCCTCCTGCAGATAGGGTCTGGGGGCCCGAACCCGGGTCCTTGTGCACTGTAACATGTGTGCTCAACCAGATGTGTCACCACTTGGCTCCTAGGATTTCTTTCTCTGGTGACAGAATGTTCTAAAACCAACCATATGGGTGGCTATACGATGCTTGTGAATATATTAAACTATAACCCATCAAATGGTACAATTTATTATTTGTGAAAGGTATGGTATATAAACTCAATAAAGCTGTTTCTGAAAAAGTAAAGAAACTATTTCCAGTGAAATGTCATATATTCACTAGGAAAAAAATGCTAAGAAAACGGCTTTAGGCCTAAATACATGAAAGGCTTATCAAGTTCATGGTGTTACAGTATAGTGACAAACATTTATTTTACTATGTACTCAACCAAGCACCTTTTTGAAGACATGCGTCCTCAAAGTTCTGAGTAACTTATCAATATGATCTGAACTTCCCCCAATACCCGATTTATTAAATTAGAGTGAAACTATAAAACAAAAATGCCTATGTGTAAAATAGGTATTATTATTATTTTTTTGCCTCCAGCGTTATCACTAGGACTTAGTGCCTGCACTATAAATCCACTGCTCCTGGAGACCATTCTCCCCATTTTGTTGCCTTTGTTATTATTATTGCCATTGTTGTTGTTGGATAGGACAGAGAGAAATTGAGAAAGGAGGGGAAGACAGAGAGGGGAGAGAAAGTTAGACACCTGCAGACCTGCTTCACCACTTGTGAGGTGCTCTCCAGCAGGTGGGGAGCTGGGGCCTCCTGCGCTTAGCGCCATGTGCTTAACCTGCTGTGCTACCACCCGGCCCCCAAAAAGGCATTCTTAGTAAACTTCTATCTTATGCTTTCCTCTAGATGATGAGATCATGGGCTTTTATTCCTTGTTTTTGAAACTACTTGTAACATATGGTAAAGATTTTTACTTTATGAGAAGACAGAGAGGCAGACCAGAGTATTTACTGATCACTCTGGTGTATGTGGGGCAGGCAGACTGCATGCTTGCAAGTCCTACGTTCTACAGCTGACCACTCTCCCCAGAATTATCTTCTGAGTTTTATGAACATTTATCACTTAAAAATTATTTATTTATTAGTGTATGTATGTGTGGAAAGGGGAGACGAGGAAAGGAAAGGAGAGGAGAGGAAGGGAAAGGAGGGTAGAGGAGCACTTTGTAAGGGACTGGATGCTTACAAGTCCAGTGCTTTACCCATTGCTCCACAACACCACCCCCTGGCCACATTTTTAAAATCAGAAAAGCACCCCCCTACATCTTCAATACTGCTACTTAGCTGGTATTACATGCATGTAACTAGTTCACCTACTTCATTCCTACTTTCATTCGAACCCTCTCCTTTTACCTATGTCTACTTGCTGACCTCTACAAATGGAAGTTTTCTCAAGAGAGGGACAACCTGTATATACTTCAGGGTTCATGATGTTTCATCTACAATTGTATAAAAATAAACACTGTTAACTCTTTCTCCCACCAAGATTTTCTCTCTTCTTTCTAATTAGCTTAAATCCTTATCATCTCAAAATTTGTATCCATGTTTCATATCTGAGTAATCTAAGTGAATACATGTATTTGCCCGGATAAGAATATATAACTAGGTATACATACAGAGCCCATTTTTTCTTTGCTACCAGGCTATCACTGGGGTTCAGGGCCTGCCTGACTCTACTACTCCTGATGGCTGTATTTTTTATTTTTATTAGAGAATGAAAGACAGGAGAGAGGTAGATAGAGACAGAGAAAGGAAAAACATCACAGCTCCATTCCACTGCTTGCTCTTAAAGCTTTTCCCACTGCATACACTCCTATACAATGGCCAGGGTGAGGCTCAGACCCTGGTCCTTGAGCACGGAAATGTGTGCACTTTACTGAGTGAGCCACCTGCCAGCCCCTGATTTGATTTTTATTGCTGTGTATATTTGTGCTCTCACTTTTGTGTGGCTCTAGGCAATATCTGAATGCACAATGGGCATTTGTTTAAAAGTGAATACAGTTGGGGGCCATGCAGTAGCGCACTGGGTTAAGCACACATAGTGCAGAGCTATAGGACTGGCACAAGGATCCTGGTTCAAGCCCCCGGCTCCCCACCTGCAGGGAGGTGGCTTCAGAAGTGGTGAAGCAGGTCTGCAGGTGCCTTTCTCTCCCTCTCTGTCTTCCTCATCTCTCTTAATTTTTTTCTGTCTTATCCAACAACAACAGCAACAGCAGCAACAACAGCAACAACAATGAAAGAAAGATGGCCTCCAGGAGCAATGGATTCATAGTTCTGACATTGAGCCCCAGTGATAACGCTGGAGGAACAAAAAAAAAAAAACACACACACACACACACACAAAAAGAAGTGAGCATAGTTGATGATTAGTCTCCTAAACTAATCTTGCCAAAAAATACCCAAGAAGCAGTAGGAGACATACAGAATAGGAAACTTGCCCTTGGGTTCTTACTTCACCTAGGTATGTAGGGCAGGGATGGGCTCCTTGGAAGACAAAGAAAGAGAAGTATTGGGAAAAGTCTAGCAAAGGCAAAACAGAGGGAAGGATTAAATAGGGTGTGGAGGGGAAAGAGGCTCTTGAAGGAAACCAGTCCAGAGAGGAAGAAGGGTTGGTGGGAAAGAACATGGGAGGGGAAAAAAAAATTAAAAGCCCAAGTAATAGAAGGAAAAAAAATGAGGTACAAAGAAACATCTAAGAAGCTCTGCTACTGAAACAGAGATGAGTAGGAAAATTTTCTAGCAGGAAAGAGAGGGGCCACTTACAGGAAAGACCAGATGAACACTCATCAGAGAGTCTGCCTCCATATAGATCATAGTTGAGAGCTCTGAGTCTGGTAATTTACTTAAAAATAAATAGCTGAATTAATTTTCCCTTGTTACCAGATGTGAACGATTATTTCTTCCACAAAAGGTTCATATTTACTGGACTATGAGTAACTTCTGAGAATGAAAATGAGAACAGGCAAGAGACAGAGAGTGAAGAAAATCCCATTTTTCAAAGTTCAGAATTAAAGTGAAACTATAACTCACCAAATCACTCAAGATTTCTGTACCATAAAAATTCTAAATAAATGTATTTACATATGACAAAAGAAACCTAAGAAGTTCCTAAAAATCATTCTGAGTCACCTTAACAAATCTTGAGTATCTACTATTTATTGGCCAGAAAGAATGTTATCTTTTAAATACTTATTTAGTGGAAGAACTAACTGCCTTTTGATCCCTGGTTTGATTCCTGGTTTGATCCCTGGCACCAAAGGGGGAAAAAAAAAAAAAGGATTGCCTTTCTATTCTCTTATCTGCTATCTTAGATCCGCTTGGGCTACCATAACAAATGCTATAGACTGGGAACTTGAAGCAACAGAAATTTATTTCCTATAGTTCTGGAGGTTGAGAAGTCCCAGAAGAAGGCCATAACATGATTGGTTTTTGAGCAGAACTCTCTTCCTGGCTTGTAGGGTGGGAGAGTGAGGAAGCTCACTGCTATCTCTTCTTTTATGATACTAATCCTATCATGGGCCCCACCCTCATGCCTTATCTCCCTAATTTCCCAAAGAACCCATATTCAAATGTCATCAAATTTGGGGCTCATGCTTTTAACATATGCATTTCAGGGGAACATATTCTGTCTATAACTCTTCCTTCTTCATGTTACTAAAGACAGTATCTTTCATATTGTTGAAAATGAGACATGGGTGTTCTTATCCAACAATAGCAAAATAACTTTCTCTCTCTCTCTCTCTCTCTCTCTCTCTCTCCTCTGTGTCTGGGATTAAAGCATTCATCTTACATGTTTTCTGATCATTTTTCTTGCCAAATTAGATGTTAGGCTCTCTCTCAGTTTCCTTTATCTTTTGCTCTCTAATTATACTGTTTAGGGGTGCTCCTAAGGCAGGAAAAACATGATCCTGGATTGAGCACTTTCTGAGAGCTGGATTTCCAACCATATTATTACACTTTCACTTTCTCTAACCCTAAAGTCAGAGGACTAGCAAGAACTAAATAACTTCATCACTGAAAGAAAGTTTTAAAGCAAGAAAAAAAAAATGAGCAGAACATAGAAAGGGCTATAACTTTGCAAAGAAACACTAACATTATTGATACTGTGATGATTAATTACTAGGAAACTGGAGGCAAGTTAGGATCGGGGCTTCCCATGGGATCAGTCATCACAACATAAGCAGTAAGCTTCTTTAACAGTCAGATATTTTAGGCTCAGTGTCCTAAGGAATGCATGCTGTCTACTGTCTTCATATACTCATAAAGTTGTCTCCCTGGTGGACATTTTAGTTATAAAATTCATGGTATTATTGGGTGTGGTGTTGAAAAGCTTTAATGATTGTTTGTTAGAAGATCATATGGTGCAGGACTCATGGTGGTGTGTGGAGATTCTGATTATTATTACAGATATTACCAGGAATACCTGAAAAAACAGTGTAGATTAATTAGTCAGGCTCTGATAAATAGCTGAGCTCATGTCTATTCATTTACTTCACGTACATAAGACCTGAAAACTAGATACTTCATTCAATTAAATTGAAATCGTACCACATCCCATAATAAAGTCTTTGTCTCAAAATTCCCAGTCTTTTCTTTATGC
Organism: Erinaceus europaeus; assembly: GCF_950295315.1. Lineage (NCBI taxonomy): Eukaryota > Metazoa > Chordata > Mammalia > Eulipotyphla > Erinaceidae > Erinaceus > Erinaceus europaeus. The sequence goes on along the minus strand of NC_080169.1, from coordinate 54,313,876 downwards.
TTTGTCTTCCTAGGAGAGAAAGAACAGTTATAACAGCCTTCAGGTCTATGAGTGAAAACCTAACCACCTATGTTTCTCCAAGGTGCTCAGGAATGGAGATGATCAAACAGTCCAGTTTGTCCAGGAAAGGTCTAGTTATAGTACTGAAAATCCTGTTTCCTGGGGAAATAATTTTGCCCTAAACAAAATAGAATGGCTGTTACCCCACCCAGGGACCTCAGAACAAATGACTGCAGAAAACAACAAATTCATGGATGGTGGAGCAATGTCTTGGTGTCTTATCTCTCCACGCTGCCACCCTCTCCCTATCTTGAAAGAAATACAGACTGAAACAAAATTGGGCTGAGTGGGGAACTCAGTGGCAGTGTACTGCACAGGCATGAGGACTTGAGTAAGTTATCTGGTATAGTAAGAGACAAAAGGAGAGGGAAACAGATGAATATGGATTGATTTCACTAATAGGCAGAACTTAAAAAACAGTAACAGAAAGGGGAAACACAAAGTAAAATTTAAGGCTGGTTTTGGTGTATTGCACCAAAGCAAAACCTCTGTGGTAGGAGGGTTGGGGGAGCTTTGTGGTCCTGGTAACATGATAATTGAAAAAGATCTAAACTAGGGGTGAGAGTGCTTTCGGAGACACCTGTGATGGTGAAATTAGAAATTTTAGCTATGTGTCAAAACCTGTATGGTAAACAATTAAACTCCAGTGAAAGGGGGAAAAGTTGTTATTTCAGAAGACTATTGGGATAAATCAAAAGAACACCTCTGAAAAAAAGTCCAAGTGAAAGGTAGTCCAGACAGGTTTCAATTTCTTTATTTCCCTATAACTAACTGCTATTTTGTCATAGGGATTCCACTATTAGTAGTATCCTCCTCATACAGTAACTCAAAATGGTCCTACTCTCTTTGAACGGTCTTTGTCAAACATGCACCTTGCCTAGAGAAGGACTACTGATGTTCATTTGGTTAAAAAAAATAGTGTGCGGGAAATGCATAGTCTAAAGAGACAGATACCAATAAATATTGGGGTAGAGTGTGCTACACATATAGGATGGTGAGAAAAATTTATTTTGCCCAATCTGGATGAGTGGTGGCAATAACTGGAGCTAGGTTTACAATGATCCTGAAGTGGTATCTTTTGTATTGGGGGGGGGACCGAGATTAATCACTAACACATACTAGACACATTAATAATGAAAGTGACCCAAATGAGTGAAAATTTCTCTCTCTTTCTTTCTGTAGACTTACATCAAAATAATACACAAGGAATAAAATAAAACATAAAAGCTCATTCACCAGTGATACATTCCAATGGCAAGTACTATGTATGATAACCAAAATGTAGCTTTCAAATTTATTCTTACTTTAATCTCTGGATCTGCTTGTCTCTGATACAATCCTTTTGCCAGTGAGGGCCCTTTGGGCTCTTTTGTAGGTGTGTCTTAAAGCATATAATTACAATTAGTTCACTGCTCCATGTACAGATCATCTCTTGCAAACACACTACTACTGACATCAGCTAGTTGTCATCCAAGGCTAGAGGCTTTAATGCTAATTTAGGGGGAACTGTCACTAGAAGTTTTGTTAAATAGAAGTGTCTATTGGTTAAATGACTTATTAAAAGAAAAAAAAGCAGTGTAGCTCAAAAGGGAACTAAAAATATCACTCACTGCATTATAAATGATCTAAAAATATCATAAAATTGGATCCAATCATTGGCTAAAAATATTCCAAACACTGTAAAATGGATTATCTCATTTTTTCCTATAAAATCTGTTTAACATACAAATGTGAGTGCTGATCTCTGAATATCAGTGATGTCACCTACATATGTCTCTCTAGTATTGCAAAAATATTATTTTCCTCAGGATAAGCTTTACTGACTCAAGAATCAGTTTAACATTTTAAAAAGCTGCATTTATACATTTAATGATGGGCAAGTACTTAACAATAAAAAAATTAAAACCACACAGCACTAATTCGACCATTTTTTCTTTTTATATACAAATGAGTTAGATGGTTCCTTCTGTTTTAGACAAGCTGACAGCAGAACCAACGTGAATCTTAACTTCATAGTCCATGGTATGAACGAGAACAGAGACAAGAAAATAGCAGTCTAAACAAAGCTGTGACTCGATATGACTCAAACTTCTACAAAGAAACGACTCAAGGACATATTTAAAAAGCTATCTGCACATACATTTTCACCTACCCTTTAAAAATGTACATACTGTGACAAGGAGCAGTGGTAACCTTTATATTTTTAAAATGGTAAAGACAACTGGCATCCTGTATGAAAATTTTGGGTGGAATCCAAATGTGTGATAACCTAACAATTTAGCACAGGAAGCAGAGCCCACAAGATTCTTTAGAAATTTCACAGACTAACTAGAGAGAACAGACCCAAATGAACATTAAAAAAAGTAACATTGAAGAATGCTGTTTTTCCATGATGGACACACTGGGTCTGTGATGGATATAAATTCAAATACGAATAAACCACACAATCAAATGATTCAGAGGCTTGAGTCGTGCTTCCACAGATTTTATTTCTGCATGGGTCAAACAAAGGAAAGTTGGTGTTTGACAATTGTGGGTGACTCATCAGAGGAAGTTCCTACCATATGGATTTGCTTTTGAAATAGAGCTGGTTAACAAAGCCAGTCCCCCCACCCCATCCCCGTGGGCCAGTGAGGTTTCATTTTAGGAAACAGAAGTGTCAATGTGGACAAACTGTCCTAAAGTATTTATAGCAGAACATGTAGTTTCCTTAATTTGCCTCTGAACAAAGAATATGTGAATGGACAGTAAGATATAACTTTCTTTCACTCTCTTGTATCATCTGAACTGTACTGTTGATATAAAACTTATTTAACGCTGTTACATGTACATAATACACTAGGAAAGTAGTGTAGAGACACTGGGCAATACTACTGACTTACACATTAATTCTGGATCTCTTTAATCATTAAGAATATTGTTTTTGTGGTCTGGGAGGTGGCACAGTGGATAAAGCATCGGACTCTCAAGCATGAGGTCCTGAGTTCAGTCCCCGGCAGCACATGTATACCAGAGTGATGTCTGATTTTCTCTCTCTCCTCCTATCTTTCTTCATTAATAAATAAATAAAATCTTTAAAAAATAAAATGTTTTGTCCACAATTATGATAGGCTTTAAAACTCTGCAGTACTTTCATTTTTTTTCAATCACTACATAGTCATATATATATTTTGGGGGGACTTTTTAACTTTTAAAGTCCAATAACTCCACCCTATAGTCAGAATTTTTTTTATCCTTTTATGGTTTCATTTTTAATATTTCCCTTTAAAGTCATCTGTAATCTGCTCTGTAGTAAAGAACAGAGCAAACATAACAGAATTTCTATCCCTCCCTCCCTCCAACAACTCAACTGGTTATACTAGCTCATTTTTTTTTTAAACAAGCCATTCCATCCTCTGGGATTTGTGATTTATTATAAATTACATAATTTCCTAAATTTAGGCCTTTCCTTAGGCTTTCTATTTCTGTTGCTTCAATGGCTGTCGTTTCTTCTGCTAGTACAACACTGCTATTAATCTAGCTGCATAGTGAATTTTAGTGCTCAGCAGTGGGAGTTTCTCTTCAAATTTCTTTTTAATCTTGGCTACTTCACCAATTAACTCTTTCAGATGCATTTTAGAAATCTTACTGGAGGGGGCCGGGCGGTAGTGCAACGGGTTAAGCGCACATGGTGTGAAGCTCAAGGACGGAAGTAAGGATCGCGGTTGGAGCCCCTGGCTCCTTCACGAGGGTTGCTTCGCAAGTCGTGAAGCAGGTCTGCAGGTGTCTATCTTTCTCTCCCCCTCCTCTCTCCATTTCTTTCTGTCCTATTCAACAACAATGACAGTAATAACAACAATAATAATAACGGCAACAAAAAGGGAAAAATAGCCTCCAGGAGCAGTGGATTTGTAGTGCAGGCACCAAGCCCCAGCAGTAACCTTGGAGGCAAAAACAAACAAACAAAATCTTATTGGAATTCTGAGCAACTGTATATACCTACAATTTTATTTTTTTCCTTTGGGCTCAGTTCCTGCAAGATTAATCCACAGTTTTTAGTGGCCATTTCTTTTCTTTTTGTCCCCTTTTTTATTTGACAGGACAGAGAAAAATTGAGAGGGAGAAGTAGATAGGGAGAGAGAGATACTTGCAGCACTGCTTCACTGCTCCTGAAGCTTCCCCATTCCTGCAGGTAGGGACTGGGGGGCTTGAGCCCAAATCCTTGTTCATGGTAATGTGTGCTCAATTGGGTGTGTCACTGCCTAGCCTCCAAGGCTAAGTTCATTTGAGAAGATCTTGTGATGACTTTTTAAGTTTTAAAAAATATATATTTTTTTCTTTTCTCCTCCAGGGTTATTGCTGGGCTCGGTGCCTGCACCATGAATCCACCGCTCCTGGAGGCCATTTTTCCCCCCTTTTTGTTGCCCTAGTTGTTGCAGCCTCGTTGCGGTTATTATTGCCATTGTTGACGTTGCTTTGTTGTTGGATAGAACAGAGAGAAATGGAGAGAGGAGGGGAAGACAGAGAGAGGGGGAGAGAAAGATAGACACCTACAGACCTGCTTCACCGCCTGTGAAGCGACTCCCCTGCAGGTGGGGAGCCGGGGCTCAAACCGGGATCCTTACGCTGGTCCCTGCGCTTTGCGCCACGTGCGCTTAACCCACTGCGCCACCGCCCGACCCCCTAAAAAATATTTTTAAAAGATGTTTTATTTACTGAGGGAGGGAGGGAGGGAAGGAAAGAGGAGGGAGGGAGAGAGAGAGAACACACCAGACCATCACTTTGGCACAGGAAATGATGGGGACTGAACTCTGGTCCTCATCCTTGTCCAGAGTTCTACCACTGTGCCACCCACCATCTGAATTGAGTGATATCCTTTTAATATACTCATTAAGGAAAATGTAATATCAGAATATTATTCAGCAATAAAAAAAGATATTATGTCCTCTGGGATAAAGTGATAGAACTGGAGAAGCTTATGCTTAGTGAAGCAAGTAAGGAGGTGAAGAACAGCTACAGAATGGTTTCATTCATATGCAGAATATAAAGAATTGAACATACTAATGCGAAAAAAAAGTCAACCTATATCTAAGACTGGGAGAACTATAGTGGTTATCTGGGGGTGGGGTGGGGATGAGGACACGTGACGGGAGTGGTGAAATAAAAAGACTATATTGAGAACATGAGTCATGTAACCTCTGCATCCCTGTAGGTCTGAGTTCGCATTCTGTGGTCATGGCTAGGAACATACCAGGCTGCACTAATTTCAGGGCCCATCTTCCTTGGGTGATAAGTAGAGTATGTTATCCAACCTCCCTTTGGAGAATGCAACATTCCCTACAGTTGTTGATCCACATTGAAGCCAAGGTCCTATAGGGGCCCACAAAGGGGTCCATTATGTTGTTCCTGATGGAGATGACCAGTGACAGTGGCAAGAAGGATCTGTGAGAGGTCTAGGCCCATTATGTCTGTGTGGGAAGCCTGATGAGGTGGCCTGGTTATCACTAAAGAGTCATCATTAAAGTATGCCAGTCTCTTGCCCGTACTCAGCTTTTAAAGTCCTTACTTTGACACTGGTTTTATTGATTGGGCTGGGATTAGCAGATGCTACATCAGTTGGTATGAATTGAGAGGAGCATGCAGGAAAGTGAGCCCCACCCTAGAGGTTCCAGGACTGGGGGAAATACAGGCTTTATAGAGAAAGGGGAAGGTTCCTGCTATCCTAGGGTTTAAGAAGGCAATAGATAGTTACTGCTATAACCAAATTATTTGGCAATTGGGTTAACTTTGAAAATCCCATTGTTAGGATTTGCTATATTTTACAAGACTTCACCATAATTTATGTCCTACTATGCTATTTACATATAGCTGTAAAAAGTATCTTATAAAGTAATAGACCACCAGTTGCTTCTGTTCTCCCTGGTCTAAGCTTTTAGGAGTTTTAATATTTCAAAGAACAAGTCATTATTAGAAATGTATTAACATCCCCAACAACAAAAGTCCTGGACCAGATGGCTTCAAAAACGAATTCTACAAAACCTTCAGGAAACAGTTAATACCCATACTCCTAAAGCTTTTCCATAAGATCGAAGAAACAGGGACACTCCCTTCCACCTTCTATGAAGCCAACATCACTCTGATACCAAAAGCAGATAGAGACACAACAAAAAAGGAAAACTACAGACTGATATCTCTGATGAACATAGATGCCAAAATATTAAACAAGATCTTGGCCAACCGGATATAGCAGCATATCAAAAAGATTGTTCATCATGACCAAGTGGGATTCATCCCAGGAATGCAAAGCTGGTTCAACATTCGTAAGTCTATCAATGTCATTCACATCAATAAAAGCAAAGCCCAAAACCACATGATTATCTCAATAGATGCAGAGAAAGCCTTTGACAAAATCCAACACCCATTCATGCTCAAAACTCTACAAAAAATGGGAATAGACGGGAAATTTCTCAAGATAGTGGAATCCATATATAGCAAACCAACAGCCAACATCATACTCAATGGAAAGAAGTTGAAAGCATTTCCCCTCAGATCAGTGACTAGACAGGGCTGTCCACTATCTCCATTACTCTTCATCATAGTATTGGAAGTTCTTGCCATAGCAATCAGGCAAGAGAAAGAAATAGAAACTGATACCAAGAAATGGAAAGACATCCCATGTTCATGGATCGGAAGAATAAATATTCATCAAAATGAATATTGTCCACAGAGCCATATACAAATTTAATGCGAAATCCATCAAAGTTCCACCAAGCTTCTTTAAGAAAACAGAACAAAAACTACATTCATTTATCTGGAACCAGAAAACACCCAGAATTGCCAAAACCACTTGAGGAAAAGAAACAGAAACGGAGGCATCACACTCCCAGATCTCAAACTATATTATAATGCCATCATCATCAAAACAGCCTGGTACTGGAACAAAAATAGGCACACAGACCAGTGGAACAGTATTGAAAGCCCAGAACTAAACCCCCACACCTATGGACATCTAATCTTTGATAAGGGGGCCCAAACTATTAAATGGAAGAAGGAGGCTCTCTTCAATAAACGGTGCTGGGAAAACTGGGTTATAACATGGAGAAGAGTAGCGACTCATAGTTTTCAGCATACAAGTCTTTCACTTCCTTGGTCAACTTTATTCCTAGGTATTTGATTGATTTTGCTGAGACAGTAAATGCGAGTGATTTCTGGATGTCTCCTTCTTCAGATTTAGTGTTTGCATAAAGAAATGCCACTGATTTTTGTACATTGATTTTGTAGCCTGATACCTTGCTATATTGCCTAATAACTTCCAGCAATTTTCTGCTGGATTCTTTAGGTCTTTCTATGTATACTATCATATCATCTGCAAATAGTGAGAGCTTGACTTCTTCCCTTCCAATCTGTATTCTTTTGATGTCTTTTTGAACCCTAAGACAGCAGGATCCTCACATCTCCACTAGAGAACCCCTACTTCCCCCAGTCCTGGAACCCTTGGATAGGGCCCACTTTCCCGTATGTCTCTCCCAATCCATATCAAATAATATTGCATCCGCCGATCACAACCTAATCAACGCAACGATTGCCACCTCAACATGCTTCACCTCAGACTGTGTCCAGAGACTTCACGTGTGGAATGACAACCCTTCAGCTTCATTACTCGGGTTTGACCTTTCCTTTTATAGTACACTCTAATTTCATCTCAGGTGGTTCACTTTCTAACAAAGTCCCATAACCTAGATATACACCAGTTTCTGTGAGAGAGAGCTTATGTGCACACGTATCCATAAACTACTGCAAAATATATACCTGAAAGCAGAAGTACACTAGAGTTTGCAGTGAGTACCTCCCTAACACTTCCTCTCCACTATTCCAACCTTTGGGTCCATGATTGCTCAACAATTTGTTTGGCTTCGTATGTTAACTCTCTTTTCAATCACCAGGTTCCAGATGTCACCAGGTTCCAGATGCCACCAGGATGCTGGCCAGGCTTCCCTGGATTGAAGACCCCACCAATGTGTCCTGGAGCTCAGCTTCCCCAGAGACCCACCCTACTAGGGAAAGAGAGAGGCAGACTGGGAGTATGGACTGACCAGTCAACGCCTATGTTCAGCGGAGAAGCAATTACAGAAGCCAAACCTTCTACCTTCTGCAACCCTCAATGACCCTGGGTCCATGCTCCCAGAGAGATAGAGAATGGGAAAGCTATCAGGGGAGGGGGTGGGTTATGGAGATTGGGTGGTGGGAATTGTGTGGAGTTGTACCCCTCCTACGCTATGCTTTTGTTAATTAATCCTTTCTTAAATAATAAAAAAGAATTAATTAAATGACCAAGTAAATTAAAAAAAAAATAATAACATGGAGAAGAATGAAATTGAACCACCTTATCTCACCAGAAACAAAAATCAACTCCAAATGGATCAAAGATCTGGATGTCAGACCAGAAACAATCAAATACTTACAGGAAAACATTGGTGAAACACTTTCCCACCTAAACCTCAAGGACATATTTGATGAAAGAAACCCCACTGCAAGGAAGACTAAAGCAGAAACAAACCAATGGGACTACATCAAATTGAAAAGCTTCTGCACAGCCAAAGAAACTATCACACAAAGAGACCTCTCACAGAATGGGAGAAGATCTTCACATGCCATATATCAGACAAGAGACTAATCACCAAAATATACAGAGAACTCCACAAACTTAGCACCAAAAAAGCAAATGACCCCACCCAAAAATGGGCAGAGGATATGAACAAGACATTCACTTCAGAGGAGATCCAAAAGGCTAACAAACATATGAAAAACTGTTCCAGGTCACTGATTGTCAGAGAAATGCAAATAAAGACAACACTGAGATACCACCTCACTCCTGTGAGAATGGCATACATCAAAAAGGACAGCAGCAACAAATGTTGGAGAGGCTGTGGGGACAGAGGAACCCTTCTACACTGCTGGTGGGAATGTAAATTGGTCCAGCCTCTCTGGAGAGCAATCTGAAGAACTCTCACAAGGCTAGACATAGACCTTCCATATGGCCCAGTAATTCCTCTCCTGGGGATATACCCCAAGGATTCCATAATGCCCAACCAAAAAGATGTGTGTACATCTATGTTCATAGCAGCACAATTCATAATAGTTAAAACCTGGAAGGAACCCAGGTGCCCAACATTAGATGAGTGGCTGAGAAAGCTGTGGTACATATACACAATGGAATACTGTGCAGCTATTAAGAACAATGAGCCCACCTTATCTGACCCATCTTGGACAGAGCTAGAAGGAATTATGTTAAATCAGCTAAGTCAGAAAGATAAAGATGAGTATGGGATGTCCCCACTCATCAACAAAGTTGAGAAAGAAGAACACAAAGGAAAACTAAAAGCAGGATCTGATTAAATTGCGAGCAGGGCACCAATGTAAAAACACTGTGGTGAAGGGGAGGGTGGCCATTGGGATTCCCGGCATGGCAGGGGGGTGGGGTGAGGGTGGGTGGTGGGGATGGGACACAGTCTTTTGGTGGTGGGAGTGGTGTTTATGTATAATCCTATTAAAGTGTAAACATACAAACCACTATTTAATTAATATGAGAGGCGAAAAACTGATCATATGTCTAGAACTTCTTAAAACACAAACTGAGTCTTTTTAATACATAGGCTGTCTTTGATATGTTGTCTCTCCCAAAAGCCTAGACCAGGGAGAACAGAAAGCAACCGGTAGCACAGCTATATACAAGATGCTGGGTACTATACCCCAAACCCTAACAAAGGGACTTTCCAAAGTTAACCCTATCACCAAATAATGTGACGATAACAATAACTATCCGTTGTCTTCTTGAACCCTAAGACATCAGGAACCTCACATTTCCACTATAGAGCCTATATTTCCCCCAGTCCTGGAACCTTAGGGTGGGGCTCACTTTTCTGCATGCTGCTCTCAATTCAAATCAAATAATATTGCATCTGCGGATCGCAACCTAATCAACTCAACGAGTGCCACCCCAGCATGCTTCACTTCAGACTGTGACCAGAGACTCCAGGTGTGGTCATCACTCGGGTGAGACCTTTCCTTTCATAGTATTCTTTAATTCCACCCCAGGTGGTCCACTCCCCAATAAAGTCCCCAAACCTAGGTATAGTCCATGTCCCCTGAGATAGAGCATAGGTTTACACGTGCCCATAAACTAGGGGAAAAATATATACCTGAAAGCAGAAGTACACAAGAGCATGCAGGGAATACTCCCCAACACTTCATCTGCACTATTCCAGTCTTTAGGTCCATGATTGTTCAACAATTTGTTTGGCTTTGTATGTTAACTCTCTTTTCAGCCACCAGGTTCCAGATGCCACCAGGATGCTGACCAGACTTCCCTGGACAGACGACCCCATCAATGTGTACTGGAGCTCCACTTCCTCAGAGCCCCACCCTACTAGGGAAAGAGAGAGGCAGACTGGGAGTATGGATCGACCAGTCAACGCCCATGTTCAGCGGGGAAGCAATTACAGATGCCAGACCTTCCACCCTCTGCAACCCACAACGACCCTGGATCCATACTCCCAGAAAGATAGAGAATGGGCAGGCTATCAGGGGAGGGGATGGGTTATGGAGATCGGGTTGTGGGAATTGTGTGGAACTGTACCCCTCTTATTCTATGGTTTTGTTAATGTCTCCTTTCTTAGATAAAAAAAAAAAGTATAAGTATTTGTATGGTGGATAAACAGAATTGTATAGGTTGAATTGTATAGACTCACTTAAGGACTTCCTTGTAAATAAGTGATGTAACTTCAAGGTCTAACAAATATAGTGTAGTTATGGAAATTGTGTGGAGTTGTGCCCCTCTTATCCTATGGTTTTGTCAATGTTTCCTTTTTATAAATAAAAAAAGAAATGTGTTTTTCTTAATAAAAATAACATTGTCAAAAAAAAAGAAATGTATTAACAATTTGAAGGAACATAAACTCAGAGCTATGGTTTGAGACATTTGGTCCATTATTCCCCTTACATATGAAGAGCGAATTATGAAACTGTAAGTTAATAGGAGTGTATATTAACACCATCCCCACCACAAAAGGTCCCAGATCAAATCAAGGGGTATACAGTTAACAATATTTATATACTTTTCCCATATTTGGGAGCTACTCTCTTCTCTGATCCAGCTTTCTAATCTTTTTTACAAATATGACACCATCTCCCCAGACAATAACTTGAGTCCACCAGCATACTAGATGTCAGGCTCAGGCAAAAACTAGTAAAGTCATGGGCCTCTTGGAATATAGCTATAATAGACCTACTAGCTTTTTCCAAAATGGAGACCCCAAATCTTCATCTGCAATATTCTTGCCTTTAGGTTCATGATTAGTCAACAATTTGTTTGGCTTTATATGTTGACTCTTCTTTCAGCTACCAAGTTACAGATGTTACCATGATGTCAACCAGACTTTCCTGGGCAGACAACCTGACCAATGTGTCCTGGAGCCCTGCATTCCCAGAGTCTTGCCCCACTAGGGAGAGACAGGTTGGGAGTATGGATCGACCTGCTAACACCCATGCTCAGCAGGGAAGCAATTACAGAAACCACCTTCTGCACCCCATAATAACCCTGGGTGCATACTCCATTATAAAGAGGGATAGAGACTAGGAAAGCTATCAAGGTAGGGGATTGGATACAGAATTCTGGTGGTGGGAACTGTGTAGAGTTGTATCCTTCTTATCCTATGGTCTTGCCAATATTTCTTATTTTATAAATAAAAATAAAAAAGACTATACCATAAACCTTTACTCAATAAAGATCTAAAGTTAGAAAGAAAGGAAAATGTAATATCTATAAATATTCAAGCATTCTCTACATCTATGTAAGCTTTTTATATCTCAGTCATTATAGCATTATTGGTCCTATACATGCTTATATGAGTCTACAGCTTTGGTTTTTACTGAGAATAAGAAGCTGCTACCAATATTCAAGAAACTATTTCTTTTTAAAAATGTTTTTCCTTATACTTCTTTTAAAATATGTTAATTTAGTTTATTTAAGAGAGAGACAGAGAGAGGGACTGAGGGAAGGAGGAGGTAGAGGGAGAGGGAAAGAGAGACACCTGCAGCACTGCTCCACTGCTTGTGGAGCTTCTACCCTTGCAGGTGGGAACTGGGGGCTTGAACCCAGGCCCTTGCACACTGTAACATGTGCACTCTACCAGGTGTTCTATGACCTGGTCCTGAAATTTTTTTTTTTCTTGAATCATGGTTCATCTCAAATTTATTTCTTTTTAAAAATGTCTTTATTGGGGGATTAATGTTTTACAGTCGACAGTAAATACAATAGTTTGTACAAGCATAACATTTCTCATTTTTCCACACAACAACACAACCCCCACTAGCATCTCAAATTTCAAAAGTAGAAGCAGAAGGATAAGGACATGTAGGGGATGGTTCATATTCAGAGTGTGAGTGATGAACCTATCAGTAAGTTTCTAATAGGTAAAACAAACAAACAAACAAACAAAACCATGCAACTGAAAGCAAAGGGGGTTAAGGAAAAGAAAGCAAAAAGGAAAAAAAGAAAGACAATAAGGAAAGAGATGATATGTTAAGAAGTGTTCAGAGTGATGACTCATTGCATTGGATCATCCCTGGGAAACTACCTACTAAGAAAAATTTAGCATTGAGGCATTATTTTTGGTGTGAGATTTATGGCTACTTCCTCTTAGGAAAAAAGTGATTAAAGCCCAGATCCCTAAAACACATAAAAACAGTTATACTAGCAGGCAAACCTGTCAGGTAACAACAATACTATTTCTAGAACACAGAAGAGTTGTGTCTTTGAGGAGATTTCTTTAGAATACAATAAAAGCATTTAATGGCATGTAGTGGGAAAGAGTATAAGCAGAGACAGACCCAGTTCCTAATCCTCGTTCTGTAACTGATTAACAAAACCTTTAAGTGCAGGCAGGCCACTTAACCTCTGCACATCTGTTAAAGAACAGACATCACAAGTTTCTGTCTCACTCTATATAGACATGCTACTAAAATAATATCTGTGTGGATGAAGTAGTTGGAACCGTTGAGAATATTAATTTAGAAAAGCTACTTAGGTAGATGTATATATTATAAGGAGTTGAGTAACAGTAAAGCTACTAATCAAGTATCTAATATAATGAGCTCTCATTCATTCCAAAGTTATTTGTTTTTGTTTAATCCTGTATTGTTCCCCCACCTCCACAATTTCTTTCTTTCATTATGTCTAAATACAAAGGAAATTCAGAATTACTGTCTGATCCTATCTCTACACTAAGCCTCTGCATTGAATTGAACAGCAGCTGTTTGGAGAAGCAGCCTGTATCTGCCACAAATTTGACTTTAAAACTATAAAGAGTGGTGGGGCAGTCGGTAGCGCAGTGGGTTAAGTGGACACAGTGTGAAGTGCAAGGACCTGGGTAAGGATCCCGGTTTGAGCCCTCAGCTCCCTGTCTGCAAGGGGGTTGCTTCACAAGTTGTGAAGCAAGTCTGCAGGTGTCTATCTTTCTCTCCCCCCTGTCTTCCCCTCCTCTCTCGACTTCTCTCTGTCCTATCCAATAACAACAGCAATAGCAATAATAACAACAACAAAGGCAACAAAAAATGGGGAAAAATGGCTTCCAGGAGCAGTGTATTCCTAGTGCAGGCACCAAGCCCCAGCGTTATTACCAGGCTCAAAAGGTGTTATATCGGCCATACAAACAAAACACATGTGTAAAGTAATAGTTACATTTAGGTAAATGTATATATTAAAGAAGACTGAAAGATAGATGTTAAATATTTATATAATGCAAAATGATCTAATATAAAATATATGTTCAGAAGACTGGAATATATATATATATATATATACATACATACATATTGAAAGTATCAAAGATATATCCTATTCAACAATGGGTTACAGGTAGCATTCGCCATCTTTTTCTTTTCTTCTCTTTTCTTTTTTCTATTGTCACCAGACTTATCTCTGGGGCTGGGTGTCTGCAGTACAGATTCACTGATCCTGATGGCCATTTTTCCCCTTCTTTCTATTTTTATTTAATAGGACAGACAGAAATTGAAAGAGGACAGGAGATAGAGAGGGAGAGAGAAACATAAGATACCTGCAGACCTGCTTCACAGCTTGTGAAGTGTCTCACCGGCAGGTGGGGAGCAAGTGCTCAAAGCCAGGTCCCTGAGTACTGTAATGTGTGTGCTCAACTGGGTGTGCCACCCCCAGCCCCCCATCATCCTTTTTTCAGCTTCTCTGCATTTTCCTAAATCATATTTCTAATTTTTTGTTGATTTTTTTTACATTTTAATATTAAAAGTTACTGTTAAAATGAAAAAAAAAATGCAGTTGCATGCTGCCATCTGCAAATGTACTGTCATGGAAAAAGATGAATACATACAGACTTTAAATAAAAGGCCTGGAAGCTACTTCTGATATACTTATGACTATGTGGCCACAACGAGCTGTCAAGTTACATGAAGTTTCACATAGTTCTTAACTAAATCGAAGATTTAAAGGGCAACAGAATATTTCACTCAAAAACTGCTTCTGGTTTAGAAAGACCTCTGATCAGGGGCCAGGGAGGTAGGTGGTGCAGTAGATAAAGCCTTGAACTCTCAAGCATGAAGTCCTGAGTTCAGCCCCTGGCATCCCATGTGCCAGAATGATATTTTGTTTTTTCTTCTCTTCCCCCCCATCACTCTCTGTCTCATTAACAAATAAACAAATATTAAAAAAGAAAACAATCTGATCAAGTTTTAGGTATTAAGTGAATAAATTTCCACTTTCTAATTTAAAAGGATAATTATATGCTGAACATCTAGATTTCTTGGCTACCACTAGGAGATTTGGCATTGTAACAAAGGGACATCTTTACCATGAAAATGGAATTTAGATTCTTTTAGCCTATAAAACATGCTTACCATTTTTGGCTAGATGAAAGCAGAAAGGATCTTTAGGAAGAATATAAGAAATCTCTAAAAATTTTTTTTTAAAATTTATTTCCTTTTGTTGCTCTTGTTTTATTCTTGTAGTTATTATTGTTGTTGGATAGGACAGAGAGAAATGGAGAGAGGAGGGGAAGACAGAGAGAGGGAGAAGGACTCCCCTGCAGGTGGGGAGCCGGGGGCTCTAACTGGGATCCTTATACTGGTCCTTGCGCTTTGCACCACATGTGCTTAACCTGTTGCACTACCGCCTGACTCCCAGAATATAAGAAATCTTAACCTTAATTATTATTCCAAAGAAGTTATGTAGATAGAAAAACAGTGCAACTGGGGCTGGGAGGTGGAACAATTGGCTGAGCACACATTACAAAGAGTAAGAACCCAGGTCCAAGCCCCTGGTCCCTATCTGCAGAGGGGAAGCTTCACAAGTGGTGAAGCAGTGCCATGGGTCTCTCTCTCTCTCTCTCTCTCTCTCTCCCCTTTCCCTCTTGGATCTCTTTGTCTACACCCAATAAATAATAGATAAAATATTTAAAAAAGACAAAGAAAAACAGTGCAACTAAAAATGCTGAGTATTTTCTTCAACACCAAGAGCTATTGCTGATAAAAGATGCAATTTACCAAGACCCTTGAATGTGATGGCTCTGTTTAAAGAGAGGAACATGGAGGGTAAGTCAAGGTCAATCATTACATTACAAAACTCTGTATTTGAAAACCCAAGACACACCTTAGCTTACTTTATTTTTTTAAGCAAATAAGTCTAAAAGACATTATAACATTTTTTTTTGGTTTGCCTCCAGGGTTATCACTGGGATGTGGCGCCTGCACTATGAATCCACTGCTCCTGGAGGCCATTTTTCCCCTATGTTGCCCTTGTTGTCTATCATTGTTTGTTATTATTATTGTCATTATCATTATTGATGTCATTGCTGTTGGACAGGACAGAGAGAAATGGAGAGAAGGGGGAAGACGAAGAGGAGGAGAGAAAGACAGACACCTGCAGACCTGCTTCACCACTTGTGAAGTGACCCTCCTGCAGGTGGGGAGCCGAGAGCTCAAACCGGGATCCCAGTCCTTGTGCTTAGCACCATGTACGCTTTATCCGCTGTGCTATGGCCCGGCCTCCTAAAGTCTTAAAAAATTTTTTTAAATTTATTTATTAAAGCACTGCTTATGGTGGCTGTGGGACTGAACCAGGGAACCTCAGAACCTCAGGAATTAAACTCTTTTTGCATAGCGAATATGCTATCTCCCAGCCCAAGGCATTATAATCTCATTATATAAAAATCAATTTGCACCCACAACGACCCTGGATCCATACTCCCAGAGAGATAGAGAATGGGAAGGCTATCAGGGGAGGGGGTGGGATGTGGAGATCGGGTTATGGGAATTGTACCCCTCTCATTCTATGGTTTTGTTAATGTCTCCTTTCTTAAATAAATTAAAAAAAATCAATTTGCTTGAGGCTTTGGAGGTGGCACAGTGGATAAAGGGGTAGATTTTCAAGCATGAGGTCTTGAGTTCTATCTTAGGCATCAAATGTACCAGAGTGATGCTCTGATGTTCTCTCTCTCTCTCTCATTAATGAGCAAACAAATGAATATGCTTTTCTTTGTTGATTTACCAAAATATTACACACCTATACATAATGCCTACTATATAATACATATTTACTATTATGTAATCGTAATACCTACTACATAAGCTTTTAAAATCTTTTTTTAAGTTTTTGTTATTAATAGTTTGTTAGAAGATTGTAAGTTTGCTAGTTGTTTTTCTTCTCTTTACTTATTTCATTAAGCATAATCACCTCCAGTTCCATCCATTTTGTCCTAAAGGACACAATTATCATCTTTTTTGATTGCAGAGTAGTATTCCATGGAATATATATCCCATAACTTCTTCAGCCAGTCATCTGATGATGGGCATCTAGGTTGATTCCACTCTGGCTATTGTGAACAATGCAGCTATGAACATAGGGGTGCATATGTCCCTTTGAATTAGTGCTTGAGTGTTCACTGGACAAGAGGCATGTGATATTTTGTAAATGAAGCATATGTAGATAAGATCACATGATCTGTGGTGTTTTATTTATTACAGCTACTGTACTATTTTCTTATTTATTTATTTATTTTCCCTTTTGTTGCCCTTGTTGTCTTTTTTTTTATTGTTGTTGTAGTTATTAAAGTTGTTGTTATTGATGTGGTTGTTATTGGATAGAACAGAGAGAAATGGAAAGAGGAGGGGAAGACAGAGGGGGGAGAGAAAGATAGACACCTGCAGACCTGCTTCACCGCCTGTGAAGCGACTCCCCTGCAGGTGGGGAGCCGGGGGCTGGAACCCGGATCCTTACGCCGGTCCTTACGCTTTGCGCCACCTGCGTTTAACCCACTGTGCTACCGCCCGACTCCCCACTATTTTCTTTTTAATAAACAACTTATTTCAAAAGATAACCCTGAGATAGCTCATCTGGAAATTGTACCTGCTTTGTCAGGTCAGGTGTATGACCTGGGGTCAAGCCTGGCTCTCACTGCACTGTAGGAAGCTCTGGTAGTGTGGTATCTTTCCCTGTCTCTTTGTCTTTCTCTGAAAAAAGTTTGCTCAGAGCAGTGAAATGCCCATAATGACAGAAACAGAGATGAATCTGACATCCGAGAATAGGAATGTCTTGACTATAGGGAAGAGTCTGAAGACTGAGCAGAGTGGCTGAATAGCACTGCCACACCAATTCCATGGCCCATCATGGAACACTGTTTCACTGCTAAACATTCCTGGCACCTCTCCCCATTCCCTTGGGAGTTTTGCAAATGTCTATATAGAAAAACTTTTTAGAGCAAATGTGGGGTTTGCCTTGCAGAGTCCTGTTTTGTGAAACATTGGCTTTGACAGGTGACAGAACAATACACCTGCTGTAGACCCTCTAGAAGTCTACTTTAGTCCTGCTCTGCCATCACTTTGTTGTGATCCATAAGGGCCACACTTATTTAGCGTTGGCTTCTTCACTCTCTTTTTCCAACACCACAAGAAACATTAGTTACATATAAATAAGTTAAAAGCAGTCACAAATTAAATATATCTTCCATAGCAGTGACTGAAAATGCCTTGTAACTAGAGATAGCTAGTCACTGGATGACAGTGATGAAAACTACTAATTCTGATTTTTCAGCATAATTACTTTTATCAAACCTAGATGCAATCAACTGATTGCTATTTACATCCCAATTTTAAAAATAATGAAATATATCCTGGTTTGAGCCTCCGACTCCCGACTTGCGGGGGGGGGGGGTCGCTTCACAGGCAGTGAAGCAGGTCTGCAGGTGTCTATCTTTCTCTCCCCTTCTCTCAGTTTCTTTCTGTCCTATCCAACAACAATAACAACTGCAATAACAGCAGCAACAACAACAATAAACTATAAGGGCAACAAAAGGAAAAAAACCCCAACAAACTAAAACTAAGAAATAATAATCAAATATGAAGGAAGTGAACATCTTAGGAATAACTGAAATACAGTAGACTAGCTGGTAAAATAGGTATTTTCTTGTTGAGATAGAATGAAGTGCTTGAGGTGTACTGTGCTCACATCTTTTCTATCACTCTGTAGCTTATGTCTCTGTTCCTGTACAGATACACTGTTTCTTTCAGTGACAAATCTAGAACACACTAGGTGCTCTATTGCTGAGCAGCTTACCTGGCCCATTTTTAAAAAATTAGTCATTTAATAATGATTTACAAAATTATGAGATAACAGGGTAGTATAATTCTGCACCATTCCTACCACAGAGTTCTGTGTCCCATTCCCTCTATTGGAAGCTGCATTAGTTCTCCCAAGGTCATAGACAGGGGCCAACTATTATCTCTATGACTGTTGTCTATATTTACATATATTTGCCCATTTTTTCCTATGGTCCTGCCTTCTCTTCCTTTTTAGTCACATCTACACCTGTTACTACTTTTGAATGTCCTTCTGAGTTTCCTCTTCTATCCTTGGGTCCTGATGAAATTGGGTTTCAGAGCCCTTCGGTCATTTTCCCATAACATTTCTCCCCCTCTAAGAGTGTGGACTAAAATTCTTTATGAGGTGCTGAACGTGGAAGGTCTGGCTTCTGTAATTGCTTCTCTGCTGGACATGGACGTTGGTAGTTCAATCCATACCCCCAGCTTGTTTCTATCTTTCCCTAGTGGGGTGGGGCTCTGGAGAGGTGAGGTCCCAGGGCACACTGGTGAGGTCTTCTGCCCGAGGAGGTCAGAATAGAATCATAGTAGCATCTGCAATTTGGTGGCTAAAAGGCAGTAAGATACAAAGCACAATAAAATGCTTTGTTATTATTTTATATTTATTTTTATTAAAAATAAAAACAGGAACCAAAAAATAAGAATAGAGCAGATGAAATTAAGGATCTTTTATGGAAAGGAGTAAGGAAGTCTATTTTAGGTATGTTCCTAGGGGCATATGAATTTAGTAATTTTTGCTTGAGCTTGATAGGTAACATGCAGGTTACTTAAAAATACTGTCTGGGAAGATGGGTGTTAGAGTTCAAAATAGGGCAAGAAAGCTGGATTAGGGCAGAGAGTAGCTCCAGAACTTGAAGAAAAAAAAATATATATACAATTAACTGTTGACCCCATTGATCTGACCAGGAGCCCATATATGTTCATATTTAGCATAGTAACCTCTGAGTCGGTTAGTCTGAGCTCAAAATTCATGGTCATAGCTGGGAGCATTCTAGGCTACACTCATTTCAGGACTAGTCTTCCTTGAGTAGCAGGGTAGGATGACAAAGCCTCCCTTTGGAGAGTGGGCTAGTCCCTGCCTCTGGTACTTTATAGTGAGGGCAAGGTCCTGCAGAGACCCACAAGAGGGCTTATGATGATGTTTCTGATGGAAGTACTAGTCTAATTTTTAAAAAGTGAGACAGATAAAGATAGCACTGTTCCAATACCCATGGAGTTCTCCTGTGGTACAGGTAATTGCAACCAAGCTTATGCATGCAAAGCAGGTGCTCTACTGCTAAGAACTTCTCTAGCCCTAGACACAATTTTCAGTTTACTGAATATATACTCAAAGTGTTTTCCTTTAAAATATTTCAGATCTTTAGTGTACACACTTGCAGAACTGCCTGTGAAATGTTCTTGTAATTACAAAAGCAAATAGGAGGAAGTCGGGCTGTAGCGCAGTGGGTTAAGCGCAGGTGGCGCTAAGCTCAAGGACCGGCGTCAGGATCCCGGTTTGAGCCCCCGGCTCCCCACCTGCAGGGGAGTCGCTTCACAGGCGGTGAAACAGGTCTGCAGGTGTCTGTCTTTCTCTCCCCCTCTCTGTCTTCCCCTCCTCTCTCCATTTCTCTCTGTCCTATCCAACAACAACGACATCAATAATAACTACAACAATAAAACAACAAGGGCAACAAAAGGGAATAAATAAATAAAATTAAAAAAAAAAGCAAATAGGAGACTCCAATTGCTAAGCTCTTCTTAGTTCCAGTATACATACATTTCTTGATAACCAATGAATGGTGGTAATATTAGGGGCATCTGCTCTGGAAAATTAAGGAAGGAGAATTATGGGCTGTATAATATTGATATATTTTTGGTGCTCAGAGCCCCACCTTCCTTTGTAGTCCTCTGATGAGTATGTTAGGAGGGGGACAAAAAATAGCTTTGGTTAAACACCAGTCTTTCTCCCAAGAAAAGCTTTTCTGCTCAGCAGTAAAGCATGGGTTTAGTACTAAAACAATCTTCCTGTTCTCTCTGTAAAACTGGAGTTAGTGCCCGAGGCACCACCACACTTCTCTCATGCCTAATGATCACATTAGACTGTGCTGGCTTAGACCGTTTATACAATTATTCCCCCCTCCTTTTCTGGAATTTTTTTTTTTTTGTTGTTTTGATTTCTTTAAAAAATTTTTTTATATTTATTTATTTTCCATTTTGTTGCCCTTGTTTTTAATTGTTGTTGTGGTTATTGTTGTTGCTATTGATGTGGTCCTTGTTGTACAGGACAGAGAGAAATGAAGAGAGGAGGGGGAGAGGGGAAGAGAAAGACAGACACCTGCAGACCTCCTTCACTGCCTGTGAAGCGACTCCCCTGCAGGCGGGGAGCCGGGAGCTCGAACCGGGATCCTTACACTCACTGTTCCTTGCACTTCATGCCACCTGCGCTACCTACTGCCCAACTCCCTGCAGACCTGTTTCACCACCTGTGAAACGACTCCCTTACAGGTGGGGAGCTGATGTCTTGAACCGGGATCCTTATGCTGGTCCTTGTGCTTTGTGCCACATGCACTTGACCTGCTGTGCTACCGCCCGACTCCCTCCCCAATTTTTTTTTTGTTTCATTGTTATGGGTAGTGACAGTTTCTGGTTTCCTTCATTTATCAACGGTTGCCTTTACCACAGCCTCTCTTCTTCCTGCTGGAAGCCTGGCATGGCTGGAAGCTGGAAGCAAAACCACAACTGAATAGCCTGGCACTTACTTTAACAGTCATTTCCAACCACAGATTAATACTATTACTAGATTTGACTAACGGCTCTCAATCAGCCCAACTGTCATCACTTGAGAAGATGTGAGTCAGTGGAAGCCAAGAGGGAAAAGAAAAAGCAAATATAAATCATGGTATGGTTTTATCGTTTTAACATCTTTTGAATTCAGAGGCCCCTCTCTGAATATCTTCTTCTGAATATCTTGGTCCTCCTCAATAATTTGTATAATGCACAGATCAGGAGACAATATACCCCCCTGCTCCCACAAGCTGGAGGCTTAAGTCAGCTGGTAAGGGCTGCTGTTGATGCCAGCTGGGGAAGAGGGCAAACTGCTCTGCTGTAGAGAAGAGTACATGTATCTGCACTTTGCTCACTTCTAGAAACTGCATTAGATGCACTGGTGTTCATGTGTGTTAAGCACCTGGCTAGCCGGCACTAAGTCCAAATGAAAGAGGCCTTTTTGGAGGTTGTGCTGACAACAGTAGGGCTCAATGCTTGAAGCTCTGAGTTCAATTCCCAGTGCTAAGTATACTGCAGTGATACTCTAGCTTCTCTCACATAAAATACTCTTCTTCTATCACAGGAAGTGAAAAATTCCCAAATCTTAAAATGAAAACTGCCCAAGTGCTGAACTTGTATAGTACTGAAATACTAAAGCAAACAGATTCTTCCTTGAAGTTCCACTGCAATGGAAGAGGGGAGTACCCGCCTTATTAAATCAGTTGGAAAGGCAGTTATGTTAAGTGAGATAATTAAATACATAAGTCACTACTCTTTGCTGATGAAACCAGTGAGCTAGCCACATAAACTCAAATATTAAAAGGAACAGTTCAAGTACATTCTGTTAAATTAATGCCTCATAGCCAACTGTTCTCCTTGCTCCCTCAAAAAACAAAACAAATCCAACAAACAAACAAAAAAAATCCCCAACACAACCTGCATAGAAAAATGGTGAGACAGTATCATTTTTCATCTGTGATTGAATTTCTTCCTGATGACTGTTTGGAGTTTCCCTATGAGCTGTTTTGAGGTGCATCTTCTGTGGCTCATTAACAAGCAGGATTCTATGACAGGCGAAGTGCACCGGGGACTGTTCTCTGTTTTCTGTGAGGTACTCTGGAAAACTAACGAAAGGCAAGGCAGGGGACCCCAATTTCTTCCAGTTACATTTAGTAGATCTCTCACCCCAGGGCACCCTGCTTGGTGTTAGATGGGTTACTGACACTCAGTGAATGCTCAGCCTCACACCAGACTCTAGGATCAGTTTTAGTCTTTGTGGTGACTGTGGTGGGACTGAGGGGAAGAGACATAAGGAGACCTTTAACGATTAGTCATTGCTTCAGCACTGAGTCATCTGGCCATACTGCACAGTTGGCTGTAACCCAAGTTCAAGCTTTGTGCCGCCAGAATGAATTTCTGCCCAAATTCCCAGAACTCCAGGTTAAGATTTTTGGACTCTTTTGAATTCTTTCTAATATCTGATGGTACAGGAAACCATCCTTTATCATATACTAAGAAAATGGCATATCAAATTTTACTATACATATGCTGTACAAGCTCAGTATCTGTACTTTATTTAACCTCAGATCAACAACAGATCTGTAACAGATGTAAATATTTTCATTTTATAGTTGAGGAAGTCAAGGTAGAGGGGTGGTTAGTACCGACTCATTAAAATCACCCAGCTAAAATGATGTTTGAAATAGAACTAAGTGTCCAAAGACAGGTCTTGCAACAACTTCACTATATTGCACTTTTGAGATGACTCTGGAACTGTTGGTGGATTTGAGATTCTGCACAAAAATTAATTAACAAAAACTTCAGATGTCGAAAACAAGTGGTGTTCTTTTTTTTTTTTTTTTTGAGGTTTTTAATTTTCTTAGTGATTTACTGTTGTTTTACAAAATTATGAGATAGCAGGGGTATAATTCCACACCATCCCCACCACCAAAGTTCTGTGTCCTTATTCCCTCCATTGCAAACTGCAGTAGTCTTCTCAAGGTCAGGGACAGCAGAGATATAGTGGTCTTTAGTACAAACTAAGAAAAGAAAGATGAGCTCAAGGAATATAGAGTTCATAAAGGATATAGAATATGTTTATCATCCAGCACTTTACCAATTCACTCATTCTTTCAGTGAATTTGAGGGGATAAGACATGGTCTGCACTTGCTGAATACAGTGAATACAGGAAAAAAAAAACTGAACTAATATCATCCTTGATCTTGCAGGGTTTATAGTTTAGGGAGAAAGGAAAATGACTGTGCAGTAAGTGGTATGTTCTATGAAGAAAATAAGATGCTTTGGTGAAGAGTCATAAAGGGATCAGGAAAGGGCTGACAGGAGATGACATCTGACTAAGAATGACAAGGCAGTATTGGTGGTGCTTATTCATTTACTATTCATCTTTGGTAGCATCTGGAATTTTCAAATAGGTTCCTTCCTAAAAAATGTTTATTTATAAAAAAGGGGCAGAGAGATGCTTTGCTCTGGTATATGAAGTGGCAGGATTTGAACCCAGGTTTTCACATATTCAAGTCCTACACTATACCTACTGAGTCACTGTCCAAGTACTTTTCCAGGGTTCTATATGACTTGAGTTCTATTAGGCTAGCTAATCACTACTTCATAATCCATGGTTTTTGCAGTAAAGTTTTCTTCACCCCATTCAAAACATCACAAATGTGATATAAACATGATTGTACTATTCAGGCTAGGACTATCCTCTCCCCCTGCCCCAAACAAAAGTCATTTTAGAATCAGGGATGAGAGGAAACTTCATTGTGTTCTGCTAAGTTCATCAGTTTACTATTTATTCTTCCTGGTGAACTGTCCTATCAGCTTTACGAAAGAGAATGAAAGAAAAGAAATAGACCCAAAAAGTCCCAAATAACAAGGTCAAACCTACTAATCATGGGGGCCCTCAGGTGGAGAGACAGAAGCAAATGCACTGGATCAACCCCCCCCCCCATTAATGCTGCCTATACAGTAGTCAGATGCAATACTCAAAATCAAATGGCTTTTTGAACCAGTATTAGTGAGTCAGAATTTCATGTTTCTGAAAATGACAATTTGCTATCTCACAAGCAGAGATTCTGAAGAACCTGCTGGAGGCAATATAACCCAGAGACTAGGGGGCTTTCTTTTCTGAACTGGACTACATTTTCTCTGGGAGGATGTGGTATTGAGAATGAAGGCCACTTGTAACTAAGAAGGAAATGTTTTTTGATGTGTAGAGAATTGAAATCATGGTTATTTTCCTTAGTTCAAAGACCAATATAATGGTGATTTATTCTCTTCATGGAGATATTTGGTATTCTCAGACCCTCTACTGTCTTACAGGAGTATACTTTGTCTCCATCATAGTATTTCCTCAGACTACTAAATCATCGACCCCAATGACTGATCAAGTGTAGCAAGAAAACAAAACAACACAACACAGACAAACAAAAAGATCCCTGTGAAATCTGCTCATTTATGCACATAAATGCAGAAGGAAGATTAAATAAGAGTATATAGTCTGAGAAAGCCGGAATTCCTTTCCCAAGACCTTGTCTATCCTGAAAAAGAGGGAGGACAGTCCATTCTCTAGTTGTTGGAACAGTCATTTCATTGTTTCACAGACAACCGCAATTTTAGAGATTTCTTCTACCACACAGAAGTGACATGAACACATGTCCTTACGCTCTCCCCTGTCTGCCAGTGAACTCTCTCCCAAGTGACTGGAGCTGTCACCACCTGGGCCTGCCACTGTGGGTCTCCAGATTGTGAGGCCACAGGGTCAGATATGTGGTCTGGCGCCATGCTGTCACAGAGTTGCGTATCTTAGGAGGCCAGCAGCCAGGCAGAGTCCTCTCTGTAACAGTTGGCCACCTGTCTGTGAGGGAAGACAAATCCCATTTCATGAGGCTTGGCATAGAAAGCACATGAGTGGCAGAAAGAAATGAGGAGAAAAGTGCACACCCCAAGTGTGGATTAAATGGGGGTCTCTTTGTACATGAACCTGCTGGTTAATTTGGTTTAGACTCCACAGGGTTTTTACTCAGCTTTCATCAATCATAAGCTCGATTTTCTTCATGAAGTAATGCAATGCCAAAGAAATGGCATCATAAGGCTTCGCCCTTTCCTGCTTTTTAAAGGACATCAAAATCATCATTCCCTAACATACCCACACAGGAAGAAAGATGGGGCTTATCTTGTTTTTAAACTATTGTTACCAGCATTTCAATGGCACAAGGAAGATAAGCTTGCAAATGCTTGCAAAATAAGGTCTGACCCAAGCCTCACCTGACATGCAGTTTCTGTCTTGCTGAGTGCACATGTTAATAAGATATCATCTCATTACAAACTGTGGTTCAATCCAGAAGTGTGCTCCCACAATGTAGGAGAGCTCCTGATTACTTAGCAGCAAAGCCACCATCACAAACAGGATTTTCTAAAGAGGTCTCAGTGCAAGAAATCTTCACTCTAGACTTCAGCTTTGCCATCTGGGCAGCCTTGCAGCGGCTCCCCTACTGTAAACAGGCAGTTAGAGGGAAGTGAGGAACACTCCTTTCCCATTGTTCCATGTGCCTTTTACTTCCCTTTCATCTCTGGTAATAGCTGAAATTTATGAGTACTCTGGGATCACCTTTCTAAGTCTTTCTTTTTTTTGGTATTTGTTTCATGGACATTCCTTAGAAGGTCTACACCATTTGGTCTCCTTTACCCCAGAAGTACTTGCCTAAAAGTATGCCTTTATCTCCAAGTGCTTTTAAACTAAATATGAAAGAAATACGAAGGCACTTGCTGTTCTTATAGTATAACAGTGATTGTACATAAAGGAAACTATTTCCACCTTAAGGTCCAGCAATATCACTCCTGGATATACATCCCAAGGACATGAGCACATAAATTCAAAAGGATACATGCATCCCTATGTTCATAGTTGCACTATTTACAATAGCCAAAGTATGGGAACAACCTAAATGCCTATTGACAGATGACAGAATTAAGAAATTATTATTGTTATTATATACTAGTTATATTAATATATAATTAATATTATTATATAGTCAATGGGATACTACTCGCAATTAAGAAACATTAAGACTGTATCATTCTGAACACGATGGATGAAACTGGAGATAATTATGCTAAGGGAAATACAGATTACTAAAGCAAATGAATTTGCAAAAAGAAGTAGTAGCCAAACGGTCTCCTAGCCCTTTTGAGAACAATGGTGGTTTGGTCTATGTGGGGGGTGAGGGAGGGAAGGAGAGGGTTATAGGACTTTGGTGGTAGGTTCAGTGACTTAAAACACAAAAGGGTGGGAAACTATATGCCTGAAATCTTATAATTTTGTAAGCCAACATTAAAACACAAAATAATGGGGGCCAGGCAGTAGTGCATCAGATTAAGCACACATAGTGTGAAGCGAAAGGACTGGCACGAGGGTCCTGGTTTGAGCCCCTGGCTCCACATCTGCAGGGAGGGTCGCTTCACAAGCAGTGAAGCAGGTCTGCAGGTGTCTGTCTTTCTCTCCCCCTCTTTGTCTTCCATTCCTCTCTCAATTTCTCTCTGTCCTATCCAACAACGATGACATCATCATCAACAATAACAACAATAACTACAACAATAAAACAACAAGGGCAACAAAAGGGGAAATAAATAAATGTATACAAAAAACCAGACAATACTACTATGAGAGGACATTTCTTTGAGGAAGTTAACAGTTAAGGTCAGATTTGAAATATAAGATGAAAAAGCAAGAAGGTGGGGGCAGAGGAATCTAGGAATAATCAAAGATAGTCCCTTCAAAGTACTGATATAGCTGCTACTTCTGCGTAACAAAGCCAATGTAGTTAAGGCTTCCCATAGACAGGATGTAGGGAGTCCATTTACTCATACAACAAATATTCACTGAATGCCAACTGTGTGACAGATACAGTGCTATGCCCTTGGGATAGACAAGTAAACACAGCAAATGTGTTTGCCCCTGGAGTTAATGTTCTGTGACAAGGAAAAAAAAAAAGGCACTAACATCCATCTAGATCCTGCAGCTCTGGATACAGATCTTGGAATGGATATAACCAGAGGAGGGAATAGTGATGTTAGGGGTAGTGGGGGCAGCTGCTGCCCATTAGGAGGCAATTTTGCATGGGTACTTTGAGGTTTTGCATATCTTTGAGTAGAGACAATATTGCTTTTGTCTTGCATTAGATTTTCTTTTTCTTTCTATCTTTTTTTCCCGCTTTTGCCTCCAGGGTTATCGCTGGGATTCAGTGCCTGCACTATGAATCCATTGCTCCTGGAGGCCTTTTTTCCCATTTTGTTGCCCCTGTTGTTATTATTGTTATTGTTGCCATTGCTGTTGTTGTTAGATAGGACAGAGAGAAATGGAGAGAGGAGGGGAAGACAAAGACCTGCTTCACTGCTTGTGAAGTGACCCCCTGCAGTTAGGGAGCTGGGGGCTTGAACCAGGATCTTTATAAAGGTCCTTGCGTTTCACACCATGTGTGCTTAATCTGCTGCACTACTGCCAGCCCCTCGCCCCCATCCCCCCCTGCTGCATTAGATTTTCAAGTGAATAATCTTCTAAGATAGTGTTTACCTTTTAAGCATGAACAGGTTTGAGTTATGGCTGTCACCTGTTCCTCCTTTCTCTTATGGGAACTGTAAACCTGGGAACATTTTAATAGGCATATCTTGAAGAAAATAATCATGCAGATATAGGTACAATACCTGTTGTAGCTGTGAGTAAT
The DNA here is from genome assembly GCF_950295315.1 of Erinaceus europaeus. NCBI lineage: Eukaryota > Metazoa > Chordata > Mammalia > Eulipotyphla > Erinaceidae > Erinaceus > Erinaceus europaeus. The sequence continues at coordinate 54,285,670 of NC_080169.1, read as the reverse complement.
ATAAATTATTATTTATTTATTTATTTTCCCTTTTTGTTGCCCTTGTTGTTTATTGTTGTTGTTATTGTTGTCATCGTTGTTGGATAGGACAGAGAGACATGGAGAGAGGAGGGGAAGACAGAGAGGGGGAGAGAAAGACAGACACCTGTAGACCTGCTTCACCGCCTGTGAAGTGACTCCCCTGCAGGTGGGGATTCAGGGGCTCGAACCAGGATCCTTCTGCTGGTCCTTGCGCCTTGTGCCACGTGTGCTTAACCCGCTGCGCTACTGCCTGACTCCCATAAATTATCTTTTGTAGGCAGGCTGGGAGTATGGATCGACCTGCCAAACCCCATGTTCAGTGGGGAAGCAATTACAGAAGCCAGACCTTCCACCTTCTTCACTCCATAATGATCCTGGGTCCATACTCCCAGAGGGTTAAAGAACAGGAGAGCTTTCAAGGGATGGGATGGGATAGGGAGTTCTGGTGGTGGGAATAGTGTGGAATTGTACCCCTCTTATCCTATGCTCTTGTCAATATTTCCATTTTATAAATAGAAATTAAAACAGTTATCTTTTGTTTCTGATGCAGAAGTCTTGTGTCTTCTGCTGACATCCATAAAACAGTGGTAGGTTCATGTGTAAGGCAGCCATTAAGGTAAAAATCTCAAATCCTTCAAAAGCTGTTGACATCTGTCAATTTACACAGTGAAAAAATGGTGACGTTTCACTTAGAAAGACATAATCTGGGGTCTCGGCAGTGGTGCACCTGGTTAAGTGCACATAGAACCTGAATCAGGACCCGCATAAGGATCCCCGTTGGAGCCCTTCCTCCCCACCTGGAGGGAAGGAAGCTTCATAAGCAGTGAATTAGGTCTGCAGATATCTTTCTCCCTATCTCCTCCTTCCCTCTCAATTTTTCTCTGTCCTATCCAATAAAATGGAAAAAATAGCTTCCAGAAGCAGTGGATTCATAGTGCTGACACCAAGCCCCAGGGATAACACTGGAAGCAAAAAAGAAAGACATAATCCAAGAGTGGGATATAGTTTAAGTCTGTAAAATCAGGAAGAGGAAACTAGGATGTGTTTGTCAACCTTAAATATCAAATCAAGGGGTTAACCTCTAATATTTGGAAGAGGTAAGTTTATGACAAACCAAAGGAAATTCCTTATGTAGATGATGATAACTTTATAGAATCTACTGTTTAAATACAAGTTATTGGCTCAAAATACTAGTTATTATTTTTTTTTAAAAGCTCACTAAATTTATGGATGACAGATTTATAGTGTCCAATTCAGTATGTATTTGAAGACTCAGTCACTGCTGAGACAGACTGTGTCTTTTACATCATGATGCTCATTATCTGTCAGAGGGGTTATTGAGAAAGATTTCTTATCTGAACAAACCAGGACCGTTTTTTTTTAATTTATGTAATTATGATCAACAAGTTCATTGGATAAGAGGGGTACAATTCCACACAATTCCCATCACCAGCATTCTGCATCCTATCCCCTCCACTGGAAGTTTTCCTATTCTTTTAAAAATTTTTTTATTGTTGTTGGATAGGACAGAAAGAAATGGAGAGAGGAGGGGAAGACAGAGAGGGGAAGAGAAAGACAGACACCTACAGACATGCTTCACTGCCTGTAAAGCGACTCCCCTGCAGGCGGGGAGACGAGGGTTCGAACTGGGATCCTTGCGCTGGTTCTTGCAGCTTCACACCATGTGTGCTTAACCCGCTGCACTACCAACTGACCCCCCCCCCCCAGCTTTCTTATTTTTTATCCCTCTGGGAGTATGGACCCAGGATCATTATGATGTGCAGAAGGTAGAAGGTCTGGGCATTTTTTAATTGGAGGACTAATGTTTTACACTTGAAAGTAAATACAACAGTTTGCACATGCATGACATTTTCCAGTTTTCCACGTAACAATACAACCCCTACTGGGTCCTTTGCCATCATGTTCTAGGACCTGAACCTCCCCCGCCCTACCCCAGAGTCTTACTTCAGTGCAATACACCAACTCCATTCTGTCATCATTAAAAAAAAAAACATATTTACAAAAGACAGAGGAGAACGAGAGAGAGAGAGAGAGAGAGAGAGAGGGAGAGAGAGGGAGAGAGAACAAGAACCAGAGCATCACTCTGACATATGTAATGCTGGGGATCAAAGTAGAGACCCCCCAGGCCCAAGAGTTCAACATTATTCACTCTGCCACACCCTTGGCTGCAGTGCTGCCATCATTTTAGGTTGGTCCCCCAACTTTCTACTGCTGCTATAACAAACTGCTATAAACTTAGTAGCTTTTAGCAACACTTGTAGAGTCACAGTTGTATAGATCAGAAGTCAGGTCTGGCATTGCTCAGTTGATTCTGTTTACAGTTCTACAGAGCTGAAATTGAGGTGCTGGCATGGCTGCAATGCTTTCTGGGAGTGGACCTGCTTCCAGTCTCATTCAGGTTGCTGACTGCACTTGGTTCCTGGTGTTTGTTTATTTACTTACTTTTAAAGATTTATTTCATATGAGATAGTTTCATAGAGAGAGAAGTGTATATGTGATATCAGGGACTAAACTGGAGCTTCAGCTATGCAAATCCAGCATTTTACTAGCTGAGCTATTTCTCCAGCCCTAGTGGTTGTTATGCAGAGGTCCCTGTTTTCTTGTTAATTGTCAGCCAGGGCTGCCCTTCCTTAGCTCTTAGAAGCCTCTCTCAGTTCTTAGTGGGGTGATATACCCTAGAGGCATCAGCAGTGGACCAAAGCTGAATGCTTCTCATGCTTACAGTCTCTTTGAGTGCCCTTCTGCTACAGCTTTTGCCTCCCGTATGAGATGTTCTCTCTGCTGAAGGGATATGATTATATTGAGACCACTCAGATAACCCAAATTAATTTTCTTATTTTGAGGTTCATAATATTTATAAGATCTGGTTAAGCGCACGTGGCGCAAAGCGCAAGGACTGGTGTAAGGATCCCGGTTCCCCACCTGCAGGGGAGTAGCTTCACAGGCGGTGAAGCAGGTCTGCAGGTGTCTATCTTTCTCTCCCCCTCCTCTCTCCATTTCTCTCTGTCCTATCCAACAACGATGACATCATCATCAAAAACAATAATAACTACAACAACAATGAAAAAACAACAAGGGCAACAAAAGGGAAAATAAATATAGAAAACTATTTATAAGATCTGCAAAGTTCCTTTTGCTATTATAATATAATACAGAGGCATTAAGGAGTAGGCATACTTAGGGGTCATTGAAGTACTGTTTTTGGTGAACATATTTGTGCCATGATGGTGGGGAATGATAATGCTAACCCGTCTTAAAAGAAAAAAACAAAACAAAACAATGAGACATAAGAAGGCTTACTTTATAGCTAGATGCTAAATTCCTAGTTAAACTCAGTTTCCAGAAGTCTTTAGGTCAGGAAAACAGGATACAAGTTCAGCAGCCAGTTATGCTCTGGTAAAAAGGTCTCTGATATGAAAAGCATAATGGACAGCTGGCAGGATAGCTCATATGGATGGTACAGGATTGGTGCCAATCACACTGAAGGATCTGTTGGTGCTGTGTTTTTTTTTCTTTCTCTATGTCTGTCTCCTTTTATCTGAAGAAGCTGGAGTGGTAAAGTCCCAGTGACAAGAAGGAAGGAAGGAAAGAAGGAAGGAAGGAAGGAAAGGAGGGAGGGAGGGAGAGAGGGAGGAAGGAAGGAAGAAAGGGAAGGAGGGAATTGCTCTAGATTAGCAATTGTTCAAATGGTAATTGAAAAAAGCAAAACAAAATAAGAAACCTGTAGTAACATAGGTTGACTACTAGGGATTTAAATAGAATATAGCAATTACTGTAAATGGAGTGAGGGTGGATAGCATAATGGTTATATGCAAAGAGACTCTCATGCTTGAGGCTCCAGTGTCCCAGGTTCAATCTCCTGCACCACCATAAACCAGAGCTGAGCAGTCCTCTGATAAAAAAAAAAAAAAAAAAAAAAAAACACGAACAAACAAACAAAAAGTAAAGAAGTTACCATAAATGTATAAATTTCTAGGGTAATGTATCTATACAGCATGAGGTAATATTTAAAAATCTTCTGTTTCTAACATGGAAAGAATTCTGGACAACCTTGGAAAGCTAGTTGGTAACCCTTTAAATAGATTTTAAGGAGGTCCAGGGAATCTTAGGAAAGAGAGAGGTGCAGCTAAAAAGTTGGGGCACTTTAAGGCAGTGGTATTTTACCAAAGGGTATGGAAGTATGCCAGTATTCTGGCAATGGGGAAGGGGTACAGTAATATTAGCAACACTAAAACATCCAATAACATGGTTAATGATTTACCACTCTTTTTTGTTATTTTAATTTTAGTAGTGGTTTAATATTGACTTACAAAAGTATGAGATAACAGGGACATAGTTCTGCGCTATTTCTACCATGAGAGCTCTGTGTCCCCACTCTCTCTACTGGAAACTACAGTAGCTCTCCCAGGGTCACAGATATGGGTTGACTATTATCTCTATAACCATCTGTCTATACTTGTATATACTTGCCCATTTTTTTCCTGTGGTTCTGCCTTCTTTTCCTTTCTAAGTTACACCTATCCCAACTACTACTTCTGAATGTTCTTCCCCTTTTCATCTTCTCTCTTTGGGTCCTGATGAAATTGGAGTTCAGAGTCCTCTGGTCATTTCCCCCTAACACTTCTCCCCTTCTGGCAGTATGAATCAAAAAATTTTTTTGGGTGAAGCTCTGGCTTCTGTAATTGCTTCTCTGCTGGACATGGAAGTTGGTAGTTCGAGCCATACCCTCAGCCTGTGTCTATCTTTTTCTAGTGGGGTTGGGACTCTGGAGAGGTGAGGTTCTAGGTCACATTGGTGAGGTTGCCTGCACAGGGAATTAACTGCCTTATCACTCTATGGAAATACAATACATCACAGCCATATTTGAACATGCTTCACAAATTGTATTGATAGTTAAATACTAAGCAATTTTACTCATGTTGAACATTTTGATTAATCTTTATTATAATCTTGGGATAGAAAAAAAAATCAGTGATAAATAAAACTGAGAAACTGCTAGAAATGTAACTTATCAGAAGAACAAATCACTCTTGTCAAAGTCTAAGTCTATTTACCTTTTGTATCACTTCATTCTCCTAATTGTTAACTCTGTTCTTTGTGCCTCCAAAAGGGACTGCGATCATTTTATGTGTTTATAATTGTTTATTTTCCCATTCATCTCCCTTTCCATTTCATCTTTAGTTTTTCACTTTGACTACTCATCTCTACTTTTTAAAAGGCCTTTAGAAGCCATTTATTTCTAGTTATAGGTGGGCTGAAATGAAAAAGTTTTAGTTATATCTAATTAAGGTTTTAACATCTGATGGTATACTTGGCCTAAAGCTTTTTTCAGGGGGAAATTTCTAAAGTCCAATTACAGGGCTACTCTCATAATAAGGACTATTAATTCATAGTGAAATTATTTGCTTTTAAGCTTCATCCAGATGCTGTTGTGAAAAGTATACTAACCCAACCACATTCCTATAGGACCATTAGTACGGCCAGTACAAACAGGTGAGGTGTGCTGAAGTCACAGATCTCCTCAGTATGTCTACAATGAATTAGGTGTTAGGTTTGGAGAAAGGCCCTCAGGAAATTCTATCAGTTCTTTCATATCCCTGCCTCTTATTCCTGATGTCTTAATTTTGTTATTCTAGTTAGCTTAAATATGCTAAGTGATACCAAAACCCAGTTACTAATCACTGTGTGAACACATAGAAGATAATCAATTCATCTGAGTACAAAGTTCTTGAGTTACAGACTTTTCCTCTCAGAATCATCTTTCTTTCTGTCTTTCTCTTCTTTTCTTTCTATTCTCTGCCTTTTAGCTAAAGAAATAAAGTCTGAGAAGGGTCTGATTTCCTCACTCCCTCCCTCCCTTTCTTTCTCACTGAGGTTTCATTGCTTCAGGATAATTTTTCCATATATTTATATACATGGGGAGGGAGAGGGAGGGAGGGAAGGGGAAAGGAAGAGGGAGAGGGAGAGGGAGAGGGAAAGGGAGAGGGAGAGGGAGAGGGAGAGGGAGAGGGAGAGGGAGAGAGAGGCAGGCAGACACCAAAGCATTCTTCAATGCAGTGAGGACTGGTATCAAATGAGCTATTTTGCCAGGCTTTTCCTTTCTTTCAATATAGCTTTTGAATACATTTATTTAATATCCTCTGCCATGCGAATCAAATATTTGTATGCGCTTTTTTTGTCAGGCTTTGTCATGGATTCCATGGGGTGGCTTCCTAGTATGCATTTTTCTCTTTCAATTTATAATAGAACTTGATATTCTTCAGACAACCATCAAGCTGAACAGCACATCCACTTCTCTGATTAAATTACTAGTTCCAGTGTAGAGATATATCATAAGCAGTCCTAATGATGAATTTCAGCAATCCTATGAGGAACCTTGGTTACAGAAAAATGTGTTCTTTGTTGAATGTCTTCATACATAGATGTGAAACCTAGAACTCTGCCATGAGGGAAGACAGTTTTTGGAGACACCCAGAAGTAGAAAAGGAACTCAGAGAAACAGAGCTGTAATTTTTTTTTCCCTCCAGGGTTATTGCTGGGGCTCAGTGCCTGCACCATGAATCCACTGCTCCTGGAGGCCCTTTCTTCCCCTTTTTGTTGCCTTTGTTGTTGTAGTCTTCTTGTGGTTATTATTGTTGTTGGTGGTGTCATTTGTTATTGGATAGGACAGAGATAAATCAAGAGAGGAGAAGACAGAGAGGGGGAGAGAAAGATAGACCTGCTTCACTGCCTGTGAAGTGACTCCCCTGCAGGTGGGGAGCTGGGGCTTGAACCAGGATCCTTATGCTGGTCCTTGTGCTTTGTGCCATGTGCGCTTAACCCACTGCGCTACTGCCCGACCCCCAGAGCTGTAATTTCTAACTTAGGTTGACCCTGAATCTCACTTCTATCTGGAACTACCATTAATGAAAAGTCAAGAAACTCTGTAATCTTTAGATGACTCAAATAGAATTTTTTATACTCATAGCCTGAGCATTCCAACAATTATCTGTTTTTCAGTGGTTTTCTACAAAATATTGTGATATCTTTAAGTCCAAATAATACTCAAATTATATCTCAGGCAGGATATGTTAATCTCTCACTCTCTGTGTGTTTAAACAGTACAAAGTTCTTGAGTTACAGACTTTTTCTTATAGAATCAGCATCTTTCTTTCTGTCCCTCCCTCCCTTCCTTTCTTTTCTTTCTATTCTCTGCCTTTTTTTTTTTTTTTTTCCTTTTTCTGACTTCAGTATCACTTTATGGAGGAAATGTATGTTTCCACATTTCCTCAAGAGAAGTGTCAGTACACCTCACCCTTCCATCAAACCATCACCCTCCATCTTAGGACACTAGATTCCCAGGCTCCTCACCCCCCAAATCCCTCTCTCCCTCTACTGAGTTCCCAGACCTACTGTGACAGACCACAGTCCATTAAGGCTTTCCCCTGTTTGATCACCTGATTTACTTCTTTACCTATGAGTGAGATGATCTGGTATTTGACTTTATCTTTCTAGCTTATTTCTCTCAGCATAATATACTTCCAGTTACATCCATGTTGTGGCAAAAGAGAAGACTTCATTATTTCTTAGAGCTGAGTAGTATCCTATTACGTACACATACCCAAACGTCCTTAACTACTCCTCTATTGTTGGATATTGGGTTGCTTCTAAACTTTGGCTATTACAAGCACTGCTGCCATGAACATTAAGTGTGTACAGAACTTTTTGGGTGTTTGATGTTCTTTGGACAGATGCCTAGGAATTGCTGGAGGGCCATTTTTTAATGTTCTGAGGAATCTCCAAAACATAATCCACAGGGGAAGGACCAATTTACATTCCTAACAACAACATAAAAGGGTTCCCAAGTGAGGGAAGTCAGAAAGAGAAAGATGAGATGGGATGATCCTACTCATAAACAGAAGTTGAGAAAGAAGATCAGAAAGGGAAATACAAAGTAGAATTTGACTGAGTTTGCAGTATTGCACCAAAGTAAAAAAACTCTAGGTGGAGAGTGAGGGCAGATTTTCAACTTCACTGTATGGGATTGGGGGTAGGGACACAGACCTTTGGTGATGGGAATGGAGTTAATATACAATAAGTTATCCTATTAACTTATTGTCTTATAAATCACTATTTAATCAACATGAGGGGGAAAATAGATTGTCTCAAAATTTTTGATGCACAGACCCCAGTTTTGAGTATATATTCCTTCAGTCTAAGCACTTAAGGTTTCAAATTGGTAACCTGATTGAATTTTAACAGTGGCCTTAAATTGTTAATACATTTTAAACAATGACTATTTAATTGAAATATTAAATCACCTATAATCTTAGACCAGGGAGACCAAAAGCAACTGATTGTGTCACTGTATAAGATACAGCTATATGTAAACAGCATTAAATGACATAAATTGTGGTGAGGTCTTTTTTTCCAAACATTTTTTTATTATAAAATTTTTAGATATTTATGTATTTATTCCCTTTTGTTGCCCTTGTTGTTTTATTGTTGTAGTTATTATTGTTGTTCTTATTGATGTTGTCATTGTTGGATAGGACAGATAGAAATGGAGAGGGGACGGGAAGACAGAGATGGGAGAGAAAGATAAGACACCTGCAGACCTGCTTCACTGCCTGTGAAGTGACTTCCCTGCAGGTGGGAAGCTGGGGGCTCGAACTGGGATCCTCATGCCGGTCTTTGTGCTTTGCACCACCGGTGCTTAACCCGCTGCACTACTGCCTGACTCCCCTGCGGTGAGGTCTTATTTGATAGAGCAAAGCCTAGCCATGGGATTTTCAAAGTAAACCTAATTCCCAAATAATTTGGCTACAATAATAACTATCTACTGCCATCTTAAACCCTAAGACAGCAGGAACCTTCCCCATTCTCTATAAAACCCGTATTTCTCCCAATCCTGGAACCTCTGGGATGTGGCTCATTTTCCTGCACATTTCTCTTGATACATACCATTTGATACTGCATCTGTGAGCTTTACCAAATCAACGCAAACAGTATCACTTCAACATGTTTCATCCCAGGTGGTTCACTTTCTAATAATGTCCCAAAACCTAGATATAGACCAGGTTCTGTGAGAGAGAGCATATGTTCACACTTATCCATAAACTAGTGCAAAATATATACTTGAAAGCAGAAGTACACTAGAGTTTGCAGTGAGTATCCCCCTAACACTTCCTCTCCACTATTCCAACCTTTGGGTCCATGATTGCTCAACAATTTGTTTGGCTTTGTATGTTAACTCTCTTTTCAGCCACCAGGTTCCAGATGTCATCAGGATGCCGGCCAGGCTTCCCTGGACTGAAGACCCCCACCAATGTGTCCTGGAGCTCAGCTTCCCCAGAGACCCACCCTACTAGGGAAAGAGAGAGGCAGACTGGAAGTATGGACCGACCAGTCAACGTCCATGTTCAGCGGGGAAGCAATTACAGAAGCCAGACCTTCCACCTTCTGCAACCCACAATGACCCTGGGTCCATGCTCCCAGAGGGAAAGAGAACGGGAAAGCTATCAGGGGAGGGGATGGGATATGGAAATTGGGTGGTGGGAATTGTGTGGAGTTGTATCCCTCCTACCCTATGGTTTTGTTAATTTTTTTAAATTTATTTTTTATTTAAGAAAGGATAAATTAAGTACCATATTGCTTAAATTATTTCTACTTAGATCTAGATACCCTCCTCATCTACTTCCTATTTCACTTCCATCAATCACTCTAAAGTTAACCTTGCCAGACAAAGTAAGGACTATAAAAGCTGGATAAGGGCAAGAGACTAACATAATTTAATGATGGCTCTTTTTGTCACTACCAGGCCAACCCATCATTCGGGGCCCTAGACAGGGAATCCTGGGTTCCCACATAGACATATTGGGTCTAGACCTCTAGCAGATCCCTCTCTCCACTGCCACTGGTTATCTCCATCAGGAACAACATAGTGGACCATCTTTTGGGCCTCTGCAGGACCCTGCCCTGAATGTGGGTCAACATTGGTAGGAACTACCCCATTCTCCAAAGGGAGGTTGGGTCAGCATACTCAGTCACTTGAGGACAACGAGTCCTGCAATGAGTGCAGCCTAGAATATTCCTAGTTATGACCATAGAATTTGAGCTCAGACCTGCAGGCAATGCAGAGGTTATACAGGCTCCTGTGCTGAATATGGGCCCTAGGTCAAATTGAAGGGGTTTACAACTAACAATATTCATATACTTTTCCCATATTTGGGAGCTGCTCTCTTCCCTGACCCAGCTTTCTAGCCCTATTTCCAACTCTGACACCATCTCCCCAGATAATACTTTTAACGCATCTGCATGTTAGCTGTTGGGCTCAGGCAAAAATTAGTAAAGTCATGGGCCCCTTGGAATAAACTTAAAATAGAATTCCTAGCTTTTTCCAAAATGGAGACCCCAAATCTTATCTGCTATATTCTTACCTTTAAGTTCCTGATTATTAAACAATTTGTTCTGATTTATGTCTTAATGTTTTTTCAGCCACCAAGTTGCAGATGCTACCTGACGTCACTGGACAGATGACCACCAATGTACCCTGGGACCCCACCTCTCCAGAGACTTGTCCCACTAGGGAAAGACAGAAACAGGCTGGGAGTATAGATCTACTTGCCAACTCCTATGTTCAGCGTAGAAGCAATTATAGAAGCCAGACTTTCCACCTCTGGACCTCACAATGATCCTGGGTTCATGCTCCCAGAAGGATAAAGAATAGGAAATTTCCAATGGAGAGAATGGGATGTGGAACTCTGGTAGTGGGAAATGTGTGGAATTGTACCCCTCTTATTCTATGGTCTTGTTGATCATTATTAAATCAATAAAAAAAGAGGCTCCTTTTCTCTCCATACTGTTTTTGTTCTTTATTCTTTATGATATAGATCATTCTCACGGGACTGTGGTGGCATCTCGTGTTGATTTGCATTTTTTTTTTATTGGCCATCTAAATATCTTCTCTGGTGAATAGTCTAGTTACTTTCCCCCCTTTTTTTTTAAATTGCCACCAGGGATATTGCTGGGACTCAGTGCTGGCACTACAAACCCACCACTCCTGGTGGATATCCCCCCTTTCTTTCTTTCTATTATACTTGATAGGACAGAGAGAAATTGAGAGGGGAGTGGAGATAGAGAAGGAAGAGATAAAGATAAACACCTGCAGACCTGCTTCACCACTAGTGAAGTGTCCCTTAGCAGGCAAGAAGTGTGGAGGATGGGGCTCGACCTCACGTCCTTGCACATGGTAAGATGTGCACTTTACCAAGTGTGCCACTGTGAAGTCCCCTTGCCCCATTTTCCAGTGAGGTGGTTTTTAAAAAATTATTATTGAATTTTGCCTTTATATATAATTTGGTAATTAGTACTTCATCTGATATATGTCATGTAAATAAAATATCTCTTTAGTCACTATCAGGCCATTCCACCAGCTGGGGCCCTAGTCGGGGAATCCTGAGATGAGATTCCCAAACAGACTTGATGGGTCTAGAAGTCGAATAAATCTCTCTCTCCATTGATACTGGTCATTTCTACCAGGAACAACAAAATAGACCCCTCTGTGGGCCCCCCATAGGACCTCGCCCTCAACTTGGATCAACAATGGTAGAGAAAAAATAAAATAAAATAAAATAAAAAAAACAAAAACCAATGGTAGAGAATGTTCCATCCTCCAAAGGCAGGATGGACAATATACTCTATGCTACACCTGAGGAAGATGGGTCGATACTGGGGCAGCATGGAATGTTCCTACTCATGACCACAGAATATGGGCTCAGATCTACAGGGATGCAGAGGTCACACAGGCTCCTAAGTTAATTATGGGCTCCAGATCACATCAAATCAATGGGGTTTACAGTTAACAATACTTACACCCCTTTTCTGGGACCTCTGAGCCTCAGGTATGAAAGTCTTTCACACAGCCACTATACTGTCTCCCCTGCACGAAAACAAAAAAATTTAATTTTAAATACCAGAGCACTGCTTAGCTCTATGGTGCTGTGGGGGATTGAACCTAGAACTTTCAGGCATGAGAGTCTCTTTGCATAAGTAGGAACAGATGGCCACTTTCTGAATTTAAATAATCTTGCATTTCTGAAACAAGGAAGTGAGGGAGGGGGAAAAAGATTTAACTATTCCCAGGTGCACATTACAAAACTGAATCACCAAATATGGGCCTTTAAATCTAATTTGCTTTAGACAAAAATTTTTCCAATAACTTTGATAATTATTTCATTGTCAACCTCTATTTTTGGTATTGAACGCTTTTGTCTTTTTTTTTTGTTTTGACTCCAGGTTTATTGCTGGGGCTTGGTGCCTGCACTACAAATCCACTGCTCCTGGAGGCCATCTTTTTTTTTTTTTTTTTTTCCTTTTTTCCCCATATTGTTGTTGCTGGATAGAATAGAGAGAAATTGAGAGGAGTGGAAGACAGACGGGGGAGAGAAAGACATCTGCTTTACCACTTGTGAAGTAACCCCCCTGCAGGTGGGGAGCCGGGGGTTTGAACCTGGATCCTTAAGCTTTGCATTATGTGCACTTAACCCAGTATGGTAAGGGGCAGTAGGCTTCATTTTAACTTAAAGCAACTAACATTTTGTTTTTTTCTTTATTGGGTGTATCAATGGTTTACAGTCGACAGTATAATATAGTAGTTTGTACATATATAACATTTCTCAGTTTTTCTCATAACAACCTAACCCCAGCCAGGTCCTCCTCTGCCATTATGTTCCAAGACCAGAACCCTCCCTTTCCACCCCAGAGTCTTTTACTTTGGTGCAATACACCAACTCCAGCACAAGTTCTGCTTTGTTCTTTCCTTTCTGTTGCTATGTTCCAACTTCTGTCTGTGAGTGAGATCATCCCATATTCTTCCTTCTCTTACTGGGGAACTAACATTTTTAATAGTTTTTGAGTGAGACTTCTCGGAAGTAATATAAGTCGGGTGGTAGCGCAGCGGGTTAAGCGCATGTAGCGCAGCGGGTTAAGCGCATGTAGCGCAAAGCACAAGGTCAGCTTAAGGATCCTGGTTTGAGCCCCCGGCTCCCTACCTGTAGGGGAGTCACTTCACAGGCGGTGAAGCAGGTCGTGTCTATCTTTATCTGGTCCATGAGATAGTGTAGTGGATAAAGTGTTGGACTCTGAATCATTAGGAAGTAATATAACAATAAGCTGCTAGTATGCAATTAAAAAGGTATCAGTTTAAAGAAGAAATGGAAAATGTTTCAATATTCTATGCAGTGCTATATGTATATATGTATATTCAGTGCTATATGTATATATGTATATTCAGTGCTGTATGTATACCACGTCTTTGAAAGTAACTTATTGCACAGTCACATCCTGAGAATTCAATATAACTTTGATTAACAACCCAGAGACAGAAACTGGCTTCCAAATTCTTTTTTTAAATTTTTTATATTTATTTACTTATTTTCCCTTTTGTTGCCCTTGTTGGTTTTTTTTATTGTTGTTGTAGTTATTATTGCTGTTGTTGTTGTTGTTAGGACAGAGAGAAATAGAGGAGGGGAAGACAGAGAGTGGGAGAGAAAGATAGACACCTGCAGATCTGCTTCACCGCCTGTGAAGCGACTCCCCTGCAGGTGGGGAGCCAGGGGCTTAAACTGGGATTCTTACCGGTCTTTACGCTTTGTGCCATGTGCGCTTAACCCTCTGTGCTACTGCCCAACTCCCTCCAAATTATTTCTGAATGTTGAAATTATTCAATTATGGCAAATTATTATCAATTAAATGGTTAGGTAACATAGCAAACACAGTTTGTAAGCTCCTGATGCTTGACTTCCAAATTTGGATTTTTTCCTGGGTTTTGGACTAGTCTGTCCAGTAAACTCTAATGTGCCACTGATAAGAGAAAAGTTGGTAGTATCCATTTCAGATGGTAGGAGAATCTTATTTCACTGGAAATATGCAAACAAATAGTATCCATAAGTCTGCAGCTGCCATATCTTTCTCATATTAAGAACTTGTCAACACTAGGAAAAGATAGAGAGGCTGGGGGTATGGAGCGACCTGTTTATGCCCAAGTCCAACAGAGAAGCAGTTACCGAAGCCAGAATTCCTATCTTCTCCACCCCATAAAGAAGTTTGGTTCATACTCCCAGAGGGGTAAATGTAGAGGAAGATGACCAGTGAGCTCTGAACTTCAATTCCATCAGTACCCAGAGAGAGAAGAGAAAAAGAAAAAAGAAAAATAATAAAAAAAAAAAGGAAAGGACGCTCAGACGAGAAGGCAAGAACATAGAAAAAAGTGGGCAAATATATAAAAATATAGATAGATAGATAGTTATAGAAATAATAGTCAAGACATATCTGCAATCTTGGGAGAACTAATGCATTTCTAATGGACGGAATGGGGATACAGAACTCCTGGTGGGAAAGGTGTGGAATTATACCCGTTATTTTATAATTTTGTAAAAAAAATATTAAATCGCTAATAAAAATTTACAAAAGAACTTGTCAAATGTTTATAAGACAACAAGATTCATAAATTTATTTACTAGACACCTAGTTTCATAAAAACATATGTGCTTTCCACTGCACATATATGGACACCTTCCTGGCCCTGAATTAAAGATAATTTAGTCAGCAAAACCTACTGAGCTACCGCCCGACCCTCTGTTGTTGTTTTTTCAATTGCTAGGTGACTGGGTGTCCTATCCACTGTGAGAGGAACTTGTTTCTCTCTACCTCTTCTCTCTACTCTCCTTTTCCCTCCTCTTAGCTAATTAAAAAAAAAAATTTCTTTCACTGCTCCTCCTTTTTTCTTTTATTCTTTTCTCCTTCCTCCTTGTTTTGCTTTCTGAATTCACTGATATTTGCTTGTGAATTATTTTGGGAAGAAATCTGACTCTCTGACTCAGAGTGGACTCTCTGCAAGGAAGACTAAAGCAGAAACAAATCAATGGGACTATATCAAATTGAAAAGCTTTGGCACAGGAGACCCCTCACAGAATGGGAGAAGATCTTCACATGCCATACATCAGACAAGAGACTAATCACCAAAATATACAAACAGCTCAGCAAACTTAGCAACAAAAAAGCAAATGACTGCATCCAAAATGGGCAGATATGAACAGAATATTCACTACAGAAGAGATCCAAAAGGCTAACAAACATATGAAAAATTGCTCCAGGTCGCTGATTGTCAGAAAAATGCAAATAAAGACAACACTGAGATACCACCTCACACCTGTGAGAATGGCATTCATCAAAAAGGACAGCAGCAACAAATGCTGGAGAGACTATAGGGACAGAGGAACCCTTCTGCACTGCTGGTGGGAATGTGTTGGGCATTAAACCAGCTCCCCCCTGCTCCATGCTGCATTGCTGATAGTGTGGTCTATTTACATAATCATTGTTTTGCCTGAGACCCACCCTGCCTGCAGGGTATTCGTTAATCCCATTGGTTAGAACCTTAGCAACAGCTGCTATGGAAGCTTTCTACCTTTGCGCTGTTTTTTCCACCCCCTCTCCTAGCCATTTCCTTTTCCCACTTGTCACTTCCAGTTTCTAAGATTTAAAAAGCGTTGTCTCTGCTCAATAAAGGCATTGCATTGCGTTCCTGATCCGCCACTAGTTCCTCGTCTCTCTCTCTCTCTGGTGAAGCGAGCCCAGCAGGAATGTAAATTGGTCCAATCTCTGTGGAGAGCAGTCTGGAGAACTCTCACAAGGACAGAGATGGACCTTCCATATAACTCAGTAATTCCTCTCCTTGGGGATATACCCCAAGGACACCATAACACCTAACCAAAAAGATATTTGTACACCTATGTTCACAGTAGTACAATTCATAATAGCTAAAACCTGGAAGCAACCCAGGTGTCCAACAACAGATGAGTGGCTGAGAAAGCTGTGATATATATACACAATGGAATACTATGCAGCTGTTGGGAAACTGTGCAGATGTGGTCGAGCTTGGCAGGGCCCACAAACCACCCTATTTCCATGCTAGTATTGTTATCTACATACCAATCTTCTGCTTTGTCTTACATATGACTAAAGGTCTCCTTCCTAAATCCGTGTAGGGTATTTGCTAATTCTCACCAACTGAATCCCTGGCAATGGTTGCTAGGGAAGCCCCTACCATTTCCAGCCCCTCCCACTTATGGTATTATAAAAGCCACTTCTGTTTCTGGTTTCTTTCTCTTCTGTGTCCTGACCTAGAGGAGGTCAGGTGTGCAGACCGGGAGGCAGACAACAGCCATTGCAGCTGCCTCCACGTGGCTTAACCCACTGCACTCATGCCCAACTCTGGGGCTCCTGCATGAATAAAGATTTGTATTGCTACTGCCACGAGTTTGGTTCCTGGATCATCTCTCCCACCCATGACACTAGCCTGGCATGCAGCTATTAAGAACAATGAACCCACCTTCTCTGACCCATCTTAGACAGAGCTAGAAGGAATTATGTTAAGTAAGCTAAGTCAGAAAGATAAAGATGAGTATGGGATGATTCCACTCATCAACAGAAGTTGAGAAAGAACAGAAAGGGAAACTAAAAGCAGGATTTGACTAAATCTGGAGTAGAGCACCAAAGCAAAAACCCTGGGGTAAGGGTGAGGGTGGATATTCAGCTTCCCGGGGAGGCAGGGGCGGGGTGGGGGTAGGTGGGTGGGATGAGTCACAGTCTTTTAGTGGTGGGAATGGTGTTTATGGACACTCCTATTAATTTATAGTCATATAATAACTATTTAATTAATATGAGGGGAAAACTGATTGTATGTCTCAAACTTTTTAAAGTGCAGACTGAGTTTTTTTAAATACATAGGCTGAGTCTTTGATATGTTGACTCTCTCAAAAGCCTACACCAGGGAGAACAGAAGCAACCGGTGGCACAGCTATATACAAATAATGTCAAAGGACATAAATTATGGTGATGTTGTGTATGATACAGCAAATCCTAACAAAGGGATTTTTCAAAGTTAACCCAATTATCAAATAATGTGATTTTAACAGTAACTATCATTGTCTTCTTGAACCATAAGACAGCAGGAACCTCACATTTTCAGTATAGAGCTTATATTTCTGTGATTTTAACAGTAACTATCATTGTCTTCTTGAACCATAAGACAGCAGGAACCTCACATTTTCAGTATAGAGCTTATATTTCTGTGATTTTAACAGTAACTATCATTGTCTTCTTGAACCATAAGACAGCAGGAACCTCACATTTTCAGTATAGAGCTTATATTTCACCCAGTCCTGGAACCTCTAGGGTGGGGCGCACTTTCCTGCATGCTTCTCTCAATCCATATCAAATGATATTGCATCTGCCGATCCCAACCTAATCAACACAAAGAGTACCAACTCAGCATGATTCACTTCAGACTGTGTCGAGAGACTTCAGGTATGGAATGACAACCCTTCAGTTTCATTACTTGGGTGAGACCTTTCCTTTCATAGTCTTCTCTAATTCCATTCCAGGCGGTTCACTTCCTAACAAAGTACCAAAACCTAGATATAGACCAGGTCCCGTGAGATAGAGCATATGTTCACCTGTATCCATAAACTAGGGCAAAATATATACCTGAAAGCAAAAGTACAGAATAGTCTGCAGTGAGTCAGTATCAAGTTCATAATGAAATAGTGCCCACAAAAGACTTAGATACCCTCCTCATCTACTTCCTATTACACTTCCCTCACTCAATCCAAAGCTAACCTTAGCAAAGCAAGGACTGCAAAAGCTGAATAAGGACAAGAGACTGGCATACTTTAACAATGACTCTTTAGTCACTATCAGGGCACCCCATCAGCTGGGACCCTAATCGGGGAGTCCTGAGATTCCCAAACAGACATGATGGGCCTAGACCTCGATAAATCCCTCTCTCCATTGTTACTGGTCTTTTCTATCAGGAACAACACAATAGACACCTTTGTGGGCCCCCATAGGACCTTGCCCTCAACTTGGATCAACAATGGTAGAGAATGTTCCATCCTCTGAAGGGAGGATGGGCAACATACTCTGTCTACACCTGAGGAAGATGGGTCCTGATATTGGGGCAGCTTGGAATGTTCCTACTCATGACCACAGAATGTGAGCTCAGATCTACAGGGATGCAGAGGTCACATAGGCTCCTAAGCTGAATATGGCCCCAGATCAAATCAAATTGATGGGGTTTACAGTCAACAATATTTATACCCCTCCCCCATCATCTCCCCAGATAATAACTTGGATCTGGAAAAAAAAAATCAACTAGTATAGGTACAGGCCCCTTGGAATATAACTAAAATATGTCTACTAGCTATCTACAAAATGGAGGACTCCCCAACACTTCATGGGCACTATTCCAGCCTTTAGGTCCATGATTGTTCCACAATTTGCTTGGCTTTGTATGTATGTTAACATACAAAGGGATGGGATATGGAGTTTTGGTGGTGGGAATTTTGTGGAGTTGTATCCCTCTTATCCTATGGTTTTGTTAATGTCTCTTAAAAAAAAAAAAAAGAACCAGACATCCCTCTGGTACATGTGGTACCAAGGACTGAAGTCAGGACCTCACGCTTCAGAGTCCAGTGCTTTACCCACTGTGCCACCTCCCATACCACTGTCAGTGTTTCCTTTTTATAAATAAAAATTATATATATAAAAAAAGAATGGAAGAGAAGCTAAGCCTGATGCAAGAGATTCAGAGTTTTTCTAATGAGAAATTCCAGAAGGCGAAATCTGAAGTAAAGATGCATGAGGTCTGGTGACAAAAAAGAAAGAAAGGTCTCACACTACTACATTTTACCTGGAAGGAAGATCAGAACTCAAGTGTGTTATTCTGCAAGTTTAGGTGCTACATAATTCTGCAGAATGATTTTCATACTGTCTATTCACTGGAAAAAACAGTATAAAAAAATCTTGGGACTTTGTCTCATGACACTTTTTTAACTGACAAAATGAAGCTGATTTCTTCCCTATCACTATGTAACTGATAAAAAAAGGGAAACCCACAGTAAATTTTACAGTTGAAAGTCTCTTATGTTTCAAACCAAACTTAAAAAACTTTATTAAAAAGCAGTAGAACTACTTATGCTTTCTTCTTGATGTTATTTTTAATTTTTCAAGGCATTGTGCGGAAGGGGATGAACTCAGGGCATTATGCATGCATGGCACTTCTGAGTGGCCTCTTTGGCACATTTTCCCCCCCACATTTTAAAGACAGAGAGGAGAGACAGAGAGCAAATGACTACAGCACTACCCTCCTAACAAAAGCACTTCCCCCGGAACTGTCCATGGTGCTCCCCATGTAGTGCTAGAGTTTAAACGTAATGACTTACCTGGTAAGGCATGTGCTCTACAAGATGAGCTATCACCCAGTCCCACTGATACTATTTTAAAACAGGAGCAGGAGAGGTAGTTAAGACTGACATAAATGCCCTTGTCTCATTTTATTCCTGACAACATTCCTTAATATTAGAGAATCTCAATACTATCTCCCACTTTTAAGTTAAAAAGAGTTTACTTAAAGCTTTTTTGAAGGGTAACTTGGTTAGCTAGCAAAATTAAAAATATATATTTTTATTTTATTTTTGAGAGAGATGCAGACAGAGAAAGACAGAGACACACCAGAGCACTGCTCAGCTCTGGCTTATGGTGGTGCAGGGGACTGAACATGGGACTTTGGAGCCTCAGGCATGAGAGTCTGTTTGTATAACCATTATGCTTTCTCTCCTACTCTGCTAGCAAAATTTTAATATGCATGCTATTTGACTCTGTAATTTCACTTCTGGAACTTACTATTTATAGTAAGTTTATAACTTACAGTGATATTTGGACAAATGCTCCACAAAACGACAAGAATTTTACTGTAACAATGACTATAATAAGAGCAAAACTAAACAGCCTGTTACTGCCCATCAATAGGAAATTAGTTAATGAATGACCAGAGAGACAGCCTATCAGAGACATATTGTATAGAACAGTTTCTATATCTGATACCACATTGTTGTTAAAATTCGGAGGCTCCAGCTGGCTGGGCTAGCTTCACGGGCGGGTAACAGAGACAACCAGGGACATACGGCTGGGCAGGGAAGCTGTATTTCTTTATTCAGGAACAACGATTCATAAACTAAACCAAACTAATCACCAAACAGAACTCTGCTGTCTCTTTGCGGCGGTGTAAGCACTCTCTTTCACTCTGGAACTCAGGAACCCTCTCGGGGTTCCTAGGGGCGGGGCCAAGTGGGCCCGCGAAACTAGCAGGACTGATCCAATTCTCTTGGCGGGGGAGAACTAGAACAACCCAATGTAAAGCATACAACACCACATGGGACATAGTATGACATCAGAGAAACCTCTGGTGCTCTGGATCTTTCTCTCTCAGAATGAAAAGCCAATTTTCGAGTGGTGAAATTATGTATGTAAGTAAGCAAGCACTGGGCTCCACAAAAATAAAAATGAACTTAGTTCAGCTGCTTAAAAATAAGATCTCAAGATCTGTTCCTCTCCTCTCCTCTCCTCTCCTCTCCTCTCCTCTCCTCTCCTCTCCTCTCCTCTCCTCTCCTCTCCTCTTCTCTCCCATATAAACTAGGAATACCAAAGGAGACCACTTGGGACTGAAACAAGACAGGACTAGAACAACGACAGCAACCCACCAAATCACTGGTGAGTGCAGACACACATGGCTGGTGACAGAGAGGAGCCTAGGGAGAGACTAAGTGGCTGGTAACAGTCCGATGGTCTATCAGTTGAGACACCACCTCCAATCTGTTCCACCAACAAGGGGACAGCTAAAGGGAGGAGAGGACTCCCAGGAGATTCACCAACTTCAACTCTGGGTCTCCATTGCTACTGCCCTCAAAGTCTGGAGCAGTGGCAGGGAGGGACACCAGGGGACAGAGATCTAATCAGGAAGTTCAGGAGAAGACCTATACCTTGGTGGCATAGCTGTGGGGCTGTGAAAGTCTCTTTGCATAACCAGCGGACTATCTCTGCCACACCCTGCCTTATCTCTTGGTTAGGAGTCAGTGACTAAGTTAAGAAGCCTACTTATAGTTAAAAGCCCTCAGGCTCCCATAACTTACAGAGAAGAAAAAAAAAAAGAGGCTTTTAAAAATCATTGAGCTCCAACTAAGGGATTAAAATACTATTGAAACAACTGTTAACTTCCACCACTGTGAACTCTTTAATTACCTTACTTAGACACAAGTCAATCCAGGAAATAGTGATCTGTAATTTGAAAAGTACTGAGAGGGAACTCATAACATAATATACAAAATGGTTAAACAAACAAGAATATTAGAGAAACTAACCAGGACAAAAGTCCAGCTAAAAGCCCCCCAAAGGGTGAAGCACAAAATAACGAGGTCAACATCCAAACATTAGCTAAGGAAATAATCACAGGAGTGAGTAAAGAGTTTGAAAGAATTGTAATCAGAAATACAGGTACAACAAATGAGACTCTGGAAGAAAACAATAACTATCTCAAGGTTATTAGAGAGCTGAAAGCTGAAATAGCTGAGGTAAGAACACAACTAGCTGAACAAGCTAAAACAGTATCAGAACAGGGAAACAAAACAGATGAACTCCAGAAAACAGTAGAGGGCAGAGAGAACAGAATCAATGAGGCTGAAGACAGAATTAGCAAGATCTAGGATGAATTAGAGACAACTAAAAAATAAGTAAGAGATCTCAAAGAGATTAAGAGATGCTGAAAACAACAACAGAGACCTATGGGATGACTTCAAAAGAAACAATATACACATTATTGGCTTACCAGAGGAAGAAAGAGAGGGAGAGGAAGAAAGCATTCTTCAGGCCATAATAGCTGAAAACTTCTCTAGTCTAGACAACATCAAAGACATAAAGATCCAAGAAGCCCAGAGGGTCCCAAACAGAATTAACCCAGACTTAAAGACACCAAGACACATCACATTTAGAATGGAAAAAATAAGAATAAAGAAAGGATCCTGAAGGCTGCAAGAGAAAAACAGTCACCAATAGAGGAAAACCCATAAGATTAGCAGCAGACTTCTCCACACAAACATTACAGGCCAGAGGAGAATGGCAAGGTATCTATGAAGTGCTCAGTGAGAAAGGCTTTTAACCAAGACTACTATATCCAGGTAGACTGTCATTCAGACTAGATGGAGGCATCAAAACCTTCTCAGACAAGCAACAGTTGAAGGAATCAACTATCACCAAGCATGCCCTGAAAGAAGTTCTGAAAAGTCTTCTATAAACAGTAAGACCATCATAAATAGGACATATATCAGAACACTCTAAAACTCTAGAAGAATGGCATTAAAATATCTTCAATCTTTGATATCAATAAATGTCAATGGCCTGAATTCACCTATTGGAAGACACAGAGTAGGAAGATGGATCAGAAAATACAACCCAACAATATGCTTTCTATAGGAAACCCACCTAACTCAACAAGACAAACACAGACTTAAAGTGAAAGGATGTAAAACTATCATACAAGCCAATGGCCCACAAAAAAGGGCAGGAACAGCTATTCTCATATCTGACACGATAGATTTTAAAATAGATAAAATTTAAAAAGATAGGAATGGACACTACTTAATGCTCAGAGGATCAGTCAATCAAGAGGACTTAACAATTATTAACATCCATGCACCCAATGAGAAGCCATCTAAATACATCAAACATCTACTGAAAGAACTACAGCAATATATTAACAGCAACACAGTCATAGTAGGGGACTTCAACACCCCACTCTCCCAACTTGACAGATCCAGGCAGAAAATCAATAAAGACTAAGGGACCTAAATGAAGAGATAGATAAACTAGAACTATTGGACATTTTTAGAGTCATTCATCCCAAGAAACTGGAATACACACTTTACTCAAATCCACATGGGTCATTCTCAAGGATAGACCATATGTTATGCAACAAAGACAGCATCAGCAAATTCAAGAGCATTGAAATCATCCCAAGCATCTTCTCAGACCACAGTAGAATTAAACTAACACTTCACAATCATCAAAAGATTAGTAAGAGTCCCAAAATGTGGAAGCTCAACAGTACACTTCTAAACAACCTCTGGGTCAAAGAGGAAATCAAGGAAGAAATCAAAATGTTTCGAGACTTCAATGAAAATGAAGACACAAGCTATCAAAATATTTAGGACACAGCTAAAGCAGTCCTAAGAGGGAAGTTCATAGCTATACAAGCACACATTAAGAAACAAGAAAAAGCACAAATAAACAGCCTGATTGCACATCTTAAAGACCTAGAAGAACAAAGGAATCCTAAAGCAACCAGAAGGATAGAAATGACTAAAGTTACAGCAGAAACAAATAACATTGAGAATAACAAAACCATACAAAAGATCAATGAAAGTAAATGTTGGTTCTTCGAAAGAGTGAACAAAATCGACAAACCTTTAGCCAGACTCACAAAAAAAAAAAGGGAGAAGATACAAATAAATCAGATAGTAAATGAAAGAGGAGATATCACAACAGACAACGCAGAAACTCAACATATCATGCGAAGCTTCTATGAACAACTATATGCCACCAAGCTAGAGAACCTGCAAGAAATGGACAATTTCCTAGATACCTACCAACTTCCAAAACTAAGTAAAGAGGAAGTGGATAACATGAACAGGCCTACCACAGCTAATGAAATTGAAACAGTTATCAAAAATCTCCCCAAAAATAAAAGTCCTGGACCAGATAGTTTTACAAGTGAATTCTACAAAACCTTCAAAGAAGAACCAATACCTCTACTTTTAAATGTCTTCCAAAAGATTGAAGACACTGGAATACTCCCTGCCAGCTTTTATGAAGCTAATATAACTCTGATACTAAAAGCAGACAGGGACACAACTAAAAAAGAAAACTACAGACCAATATCTCTGATGAACACAGATGCTAAAATATTGAACAAAATTTTAGCCAGCCGGATAGAGCAGTATATTAAAAAAATTGTTCTTCATGACCAAGTGGGGTTTACCCCAGGCATGCAAGGTTGGTTTAATATACGTAAATCAATCAATGTGATAAACCACATCAATAAAAGCAAGACCAAAAACCACATGGTCATATCAACAGATGCAGAGAAAGCCTTTGACAAAATACAACATCCCTTTATGATCAAAACACTTCAAAAAATGGGGATAGATGGAAAATTCCTGAAGATAGTGGAGTCTATATATAGCAAACCTACAGCCAACATCATACTCAATAGTGAAGAACTGGAAGCATTTCCCCTCAGATCAGGTACTAGACAGGGCTGCCCACTATCACCATTACTATTCAACATAGTGTTGGAAGTTCTTGCCATAGCAATCAGGCAGGAGCGAGGAATTAAAGGGATACAGATTGGAAGAGAAGAAGTCAAACTCTCCCTATTCACAGATGACATGATAGTATACATAGAAATACCTAAGGAATCCAGCAAGAAGCTTTTGGAAATCATCAGGCAATACAGTAAGGTGTCAGGCTACAAAATTAACATTCAAAAGTCAGTGGCATTCCTCTATGCAAACACTAAGCTAGAAGAAACTGAAATCCTGAAATCAATTCCTTTTACTATAGCAACAAAAACAATAAAATATCTAGGAATAAACCTAATGAAAGAAGTGAAAGAAGTGAAAGGATACTTGTATACTGAAAATTATGAGTCACTACTCAAGGAAATTGAAAAAGACACAAAGAAGTCGAAAGATATTCCATGTTATGGGTTGGAAGAATTAATATCATCCAAATGGGTTGGAAGAATTAATATCATCAAAATGAATATACTACCCAGAGCCATCTACAAATTTAATGCTATCCCCATCTAGATCCCAACCACATTTTTTAGGAGAATAGAACAATTGCTACAAATGTTTCTATGGAACCAGAAAAGACACAGAATTGCCAAAACACTCTTAAGAAGAAAGAACAGAACGGGAGGCATCACACTCCCAGATCTAAAATTGTATTATAGGGCCAATGTCATCAAATCTCTTGGTACTGGAACATGAATAGACACACTGACTAGTGGAATAGAACTGAGAGCCCAGAAGTGAGCCCCAACACCTATGGACATCTAATCTTTGACAAAGGGGCTCAGACTATTAAATGGGAAAAGCAGGGTCTCTTCAACAAATGGTGTTGGAAACAATGGGTTGAAACATGCAGAAGAATGAAACTGAACCACTATATTTCACTAAATACAAAAGTAAATCCCAAGTGAATCAAGGACTTGGATGTTAGACCACAAACTATCAAATACTTAGAGGAAACTGTTGGTAGAACTCTTTACTGCATAAATTTTAAAGACATCTTCAATGAAACGAATCCAATTACAAAGAAGACTAAGGCAAGCATAAACTTATGGGACTACATCAAATTAAAAAGCTTCTGCACAGCAAAAGAAACCACTACCCAAACCAAGAGAACCCTCACAGAATGGGAGAAGATCTTTACACGCAATACATCAGACAAGAGTTTAATAACCAACATATATAAAGAGCTTGCCAAACTCAACAACAAGACAACAAATGAACCCATCCAAACATAGGGAGAGGACATGGACAGAATATTCACCACAGAAGAGATCCAAAAGGCTGAGAAACACATGAAAAAAATGTTCCAAGTCTCTGATTGTCAGAGGAATGCAAACCAAGACAACAATGAGATACCACTTCCCACCTGTGAGAAAGTCATACACCAGAAAAGGTAACAGCAGCAAATCCTGGAGAGGTTGTGCGGTCCAAGGAACCCTCCTGCTCTGCTGGTTGGAATGTAAATTGGTCCAACATCTGTGGAGAACAGTCTGAAGAACTCTCAGAAGGCTAAAAATGGACCTACCCTATGATCCTGTAATTCCTCTCCTGGGGATATATCCTAAGGACCCCAACACACCCATACAAAAAGATCCATGTACACATATGTTCTTAGCAGCACAACTTGTAGTAGCCAAAATCTGGAAGCAACCCAGGAGTCAACAACAGATGAATGGCTGAGCAATTTTTGGTATATATATACACAATGGAATACTACTCAGCTATTAAAAATGGTGACTTCACCGTTTTCAGCCGATCTTGGATGGACTTTGAAAAAATCATGTTGAGTGAAATAAGTCAGAAACTCGAGAAGGATGAATATGGGACAATCTCACACTCAGGCAGAAGTTGAAAAACAAGATCGGAAGAGAAAACGCAAGTGGAACCTGAACTGGAATTGGTGTATTGCACCAATGTAAAACTGGGGTGGGTGGGTGGAGAATACAGGTCCAAAAAGGACGACAGAGGACCTAGTGAGGGTTGTATTGTTATGTGGAAAACTGGGTAAATTATGCATGTACCAACTATTGTATTTACTGTCGGATGTAAAACATTGATTCCCCAATAAAGAAATTTAAAAAAAGAAACAGAAAGGGGACACATGTTCAATAAAGTTCACTCAAACTATATAATAAAAAAAAAAAAGAGAGAAGAACATGGCTGAGAAAAATTCCATGAGACAGGGACAGGGTAGAGTGCTAAGGAGCTACTGCAGTGAAAGGAGTGAGGCAGGTGCCTTTCCTAAAAAGTCAGCTTTGAGGATTGGCTTTGGAAGATTGTATAGATGAGCCTCCAAGACAATAAAAATTCAAAAGTTGTAAAGTGCCTGCAAAATATTGGGCTGTTGGAAAACTCATGGTGTATTTTTTTTTTTTTTTTTGTCTCCAGGGTTATTGCTTTGGCTCAGTGCCTGCACTATGAATCTACTGTTCCTGAAGGCTATTTTTTCCCTTTTCTTGCCCTTGTGGTTTACTGTTGTTGTTATTATTATTGTTGTCATTGCTTTCAGACAGGATAGAGGAGGGGGAGACAGAGAGGGAGATAAAGACACCTGCAGACCTGTTTCACCACTTGTGAAGTGACCCATCTGCAGGTGGGAAGCCCAGAGCTTGAACTGGGACCCCCTATATATATTTTTTTTAAAAAAATATTTATTTACTTGATAGAGACAGGGAGGGGGAGGAGGGAAAGAGGAGATAAAGAGACAGAGAGACACCTGTAGTAGTTTCATCACTTGCAAAGCTTTTCCCCTACAACTGGGGACTAGGGGCTCGAACCCAGGTCATGTGCATTATTATATGTGGGCTTAACCATGTGCATCACTGCATGACTCCAACATGATTTTTGTTGTGTAGTATGCCAGCTCCCCTGGCTTAAAGCTTCTGTCTCTAATCCTGCTTACCTACAGGCTGGTGAGCATGCCTGTAGGGCACTGGTTTGATCCCACTTAAAGCTGCAGTCTATTTACATAAACCACTGTTATCTAAGCACCACCCTCCCTCCAGGGCATTGGTTTAATCCCCATTGGTTCACGATGTCTTTTTGCTCCGCCCCCTCTCCTTGTCACACACTGATTTTCACCAATCTCTTTTCGCTCCACCCTCTCAACCTCACATCCTGTTTACGCCCTACTTGGCGAGTATATATGTAAGGACAGGATTGTGATTATAGTTAGTTCAGTTTAGCTTAGCTTAGATTGTGCTGCATTCCCCATGAATAAAGAGATACTGCATACAGCTCAGCCATGAGTCCCTGGTTGTCTGTCTCCCGCCTGCGAAGCTAGTCTGGCAGATTTTTTATGCAAAAATAAAAAAAATGGCTGCCAGGAGCCATGGATTTATAGTGTTGGCTCCAGCCTCAGCAATAAACCTGGAGACAAAAGGCAAAAACAAAAACAAACAAACAAAGAAACAAGCAAAAATTAACTATGGAGGATGAGAGGGAATGTAATCTGTTGTGGGGTGAGTCAAAGGAAGAGAGAGCCAGGAGAGCAGATGCGGTCATCAAAAGCCCAGAACGCAAGTGCCTTCAAGCCTATGAACTCTGGCTATCCTTGCTTATGTCTGCAAGTGGAGTTTTCTTTGTAGTAGTGGAACACTTGGGTGTTGATCTCTCCTAAGTTTCAATGCTGCTAAAAAGTGAACAGAAAGCCCAAATTTATCAGAAACTCACTGAATGCATAGGTACCAAGTGGGAAGGGGCTGGGGTAATAGAGTCATGGAGTTGAAGAATCAGTGAGGACCCTCAAAAATGGTATCTTCATCCAAGATAAGGTGGAGAAGGTGACTTCATTATTTTTAATAGCTGAGTAGTATTCCACTGTGTATAGATACCACAATTTAAATTAAGTGAGATAAGTCACAAAGAGAAGGATGAATACGGAACGATCTCACTCATGGGCAGAATGTAAGAAACAGGACAAAAAAGGGGGAAGCAGTGTAAAAGTTGAACTGGTTTGGTGTACTGCACCAAAGTAAAGGACTCTGGGAAAGTACAGGGATAGTAGGAGAGGGGAGGGGCACCTTTCAAGTCCTGGTGCATGATGATGGAAAAGGACTTATGTTGGGGGTAGAAGAGTATTCTGCAGACACTTATCATGGTTAGATGAGAAATTGTACCCAGGTGCCAAAAACTGTGGGGTAAACCACTAACCTCCAAATAAAATAAAATAAAATATCTCCTATGTTTAAGGCATATCTACCAGTAACATTTCTTCAGTTCTATGCTTAGAAAAATCACTGGAGGGGGGTTAAGCGCACATGATGTGAAGCGCAAGGACCAGCTTACAGATCCCGGTTTGAGTCCCCGGCTCCCCACCTGCATGGGGGGGAGAGGGAGGGCCAAAGCAGGTCTGCAGGTGTCTATCTTTCTCTTTCCCTGTCTTCCCCATCTCTTTCAATTTCTCTCTGTTCTATCCAACAATGACAACAATAACAATAAACAAGGGCAACAAAAGGGGAAAAAATGGCCTCTAGGAACAGTGGGTTCATGGTGCAGGCACTGAACTCTAGCAATAATCCTGGAGGCAAAAAGAAAAAAAAAAGAAAAAAAATCACTGGGAATTGAAACACATGAACTCTCATAAAA
Source organism: Erinaceus europaeus (assembly GCF_950295315.1). Taxonomy (NCBI): domain Eukaryota; kingdom Metazoa; phylum Chordata; class Mammalia; order Eulipotyphla; family Erinaceidae; genus Erinaceus; species Erinaceus europaeus. The sequence goes on along the minus strand of NC_080169.1, from coordinate 54,256,814 downwards.
AAAGTGACCAACTGTCTCTAAGACTTTATGAGAACTATAGTGGTTATTGTGGGGGCTGGGGGTAGCACAGAACCCTGGTGGTAGGTGTGGTATGGAATTATACCCTGTAATCTTATAATTTTGTAAGCCATTATGAAATTACTAATGAAAAAAACGGGGAAATCACTGGTTCAGAATGTGATGGGTGATGTAGTTAAGACTAGGAGTGGGAGGGGGGTAAGGGGATTGCTAAAAACAAAAAGAAAAGGAAAAAAAAAAAATCAAATGAAAAAAACCAACCCCAAAACACTGAGAAGCTTTGGTAGACTAATATTCCAAAGTAGCAGACGGCCAAGCATAACCTAATTCTCTTCTCAGGGTGATGGAACATTGACAGAAAAAGACCAGATTTTAGTTAACTTCAGGGAAAAAGGGCAGTTGTCACAGACAAGGCCCACTGAAAAGGATTACCAGAAGTTGAGAGGCAGATAAAGAGGGAGTGGGCAATTGGAACTGGGTCAGAAATAGGAACATGGCAGACATCATGGATCAGTAACTGTCAATGGGAAGCAGTGACTTGGGATGCTGGAAGAAAGGGGATGATGGTGGATAATGAGAAAAGTATTTAAAAATGTAATTTAGTTTGCAGAGGAAACCACAAACCTAGCAGACCCAGGGAACTAGACCAGAATGGCCTTAGGTTTGAGAACTTGGAGTTGCTAAGTTGCTTCAAAAGGGAAAGATCAGAAGGGATGGTGGTTTCTCAGTGTCATAAAATTGCACTTAAAAACAGGACTCTAGGGTAGGAAGGAAAGGGACTGGATGAAGGGGAACTGAGGCCCTCCTAAATGATGTGGGAGGGAGACTTAAGTTGGGAGAGTGTCTTCCAGACACTTATAATAAGAGATGAGATGTTGTACCTATGTGTGTGTCAACAACTGTACTGTAAACCATTAACCTTCCCCCTCTGTAAACTATATACTTTTTTTTTCAGTTTCAAGCTAAAGCAAGATATATGTAATGAATAAGAATTAATATTGATTATATTTATGTGCTCTTATGTTCTTGGAACTATCCTGTAAGTATTATTTAAACAACATTACTTCTTTTCCTGAGTTCTACCTTGGGTATTTCATTAGTCTAAGAAAAATGCTTCTTTGGAATTCTTCCCATTTGGTTGTTTCATGATTTCATATTAAATTAAAATTTTTATTGTGTATGTGTGTGAGAGAGACTAGAATACTGCCCCATAATCTATGATCTTCCACCAGTATAGTTTTCTTTGAAGATTTATTTATTGTGTGTGTATAGAGAGGGGGAGAGGGAGAGTAAGGCTGAGATTGGAGCACTGCTAAGGACAGAAATCTTGGCTTCACACATGCAAGGACTATGCTCTTATCCCCTGAAACTACTGCCCATGCCCTAGTTGGTTCTTTGAGGAAAATGAAGAGGGTCTAAGAAACTATCCAAGCAGAGATAAGAATCTTCAGGTCCAGCAGAACATCTCAATTTCCACACATAATATTCTAACTTATCTTTTGGTGGTGGGTTCTTCTTACACACTTGAGCTGGCCTTCTGCTGCCTTGTGTTCAGGGTCATTGGGTAGGTACTCCTTTCCCTGATGTCACTAAGGACAGCAGTCACAGGTGGGACAACACCAATACAGTAAGCGCTGGGAAAAGTGCTGGGAAAATTGTCAAGGCATCCAGTGACATTTTACAGGATTTGTTCACAGACCACTCAGCCACAAAGAATAGTTTCAGTCAAGTTTCTTATCACTTAATGCTTAATTCATAGAAACCTATGACGGGGGGTTGGGCAGTGGCACAGTGGGTTAGGCACACGTGGCACAAAGTGCCAAGTACCGGTGTAAGGATCCTGGTTTGAGCCCCCCGGCTCCCCACCTGCAGGGGAGTCGCTTCACAAGCAGTGAAGCAGGTCTGCAGGTGTCTTTCTCTCCCCCTCTGTCTTCCCCTCCTCTCTCCATTTCTCTCTGTCCTGTCTAGCAACGATGACATCAATGACAATGATAATAATAACCACAACAACAACAAAAACAACCAGGATAACAAAAGGGAAAAAATGGCCTCCAGGAGCAGTGGATTCATGGTGCAGGCACTAAGCCCCAACAATAACCCTGGAGGCAAAAAAAAAAAAAGGGAAACCTATGACAAAACTAGACCACACTATGCAGGCCAATATAACCAGGAAGCCTTTTTTTGTTTCCTCCCAACAGTGACTCTACTTCTAGTATTCTTCCTGGTATCATTTGGCACTTCCTAGCTAGAGATCTCTAGTGCTGGCAACTCAGAACTTCCAAGAACGCCTATCTATTACCACAATCTCTATGTTCAAAGAATTAATATCATGTTTTATTTTTTAAATGGACATTTTATTACTTTGCTTGTCATCTGGGAAAAACCCCAGAATTTTCAAACCACAGACAACAGTTCTGACCAGCATCATAAGGAAACACCTAGAATTAAACTTATAAATTTATTTTGTCATGAAGTTAAAAATCAATCTATCTCATCCATTTGTCCATCTAGCCCAACTCATCCCATTCCTCAAGCTGGCCAGCTTTCTACTGCACAAAATCACAGTATGGTTTCTCAGTGTTAAAATAAAATTCAACATGGATTAAAGATGAATTACCCATGAACAGAGAAGAAAAAGATAAAAAAAAATCTAGCTCTTATTCATTCTGTAGAATGCTTCTTTAAGTCAGTATGGGCAATTATTCACCACAGATAAAAGTGACAGATGGTACTGAATTCCCTGGCTCTTTGTCAACCATCTGCCCCAAGACTTTTCTGGGTGAGTTAACTTTTCCTAGGTATTCAATTTTAGAATAGAAGATGCACACCTTTTAAAAGTATCACAGATAGTTGGTCAATCTTTACAGTATAGAAGACAACGGAAATCAAAGCTATCAAATGTGTGGTTTTCTTTTTGACCTCTCTAATTATCACCAGTACTAGACTGTAAGAATGCATCAAACATTTTAGAAAAATGTAGGGTCTAGTAGGTGAAACAATAGTAAGGGCAGAAATAGATCAGAGAAGAAAAGCTAAAGTTATCATCAGTAGACCTGGTTCAAATTTGGTTCTATCAAGTTGTGTGACCACAGACAAATATTTATGCTTCTTGTGGAAGGCTCTAGTTTGTCTTCTGGATAAAGGACAATAGCCTTAGGATATGGGTCAAATGAGATGATGCAAGGGAAGAATTTGTGTCCTGGGTCTGCCATACAAAAAGCATCCTCTACCACTGTGGAGAATGAAGAGGCTTGCTGATGGCCAGAAAATTATTCCTTAAGATAACCAACTAGAATGTTAACCTCTAAGGAAGATTCCCAATCCATAAGCAACCTTTTCATTAAATCTACTCATAGTAGTACCACATATTTCATCACAGTACTTATCCCATTTCTGGTTACTTTAACTTAACTAATCATGTATGCAATGCCTCTTTTCTTGACCAGGATTTAGGTTCCCCTTCTAGAAGAGGACCTCATGTATTGTAGTCTTTCAGTAAACTAGAGACTGAGCAAACCTGTGCTAGTTTCAAATACGTGACATATAACACTGGTAACGTATAAAATTATTTCAGGGTTTGAATAATGGCTAAGTTCCTTAATTAAAAAAATTATTCATAAAATGGAAACACTGACAGAACCATAGGATAAGAGGGGTGCAATTTCCACCACCAGAACTCCCTTCCCCTCCCCTAATAGCTCTATTTTTTTTTAACCCTCTGGGAGTATGGACCCAAGGTCATTGTGGAATGCAGAAGGTGGAAGGTCTGGCTTCTGTAATTGCTTCCCTGATGAACGTGGGCACTGACAGGTCGATCCATACTCCCAGCCTGCCTCTCTCTTTCCCTAGTGGGGCAGAGCTCTGCGGAAGCAGGGCTCCAGGAACCAGAAGGCTAACAAACATGAAAAATTGCCCCAGGTCACTGACTGTCAGAGAAATGCAAATAAAGACAACACTGAGATAGCACCTCACTCCTGTGAGAATGGCTTTCATCAAAAAGGACAGCAGCAACAAATGCTTGAGAGACTGTGGGGACAGAGGAACCCTTCTGCACTGCTGGGAAGAATGTAAATTGGTCCAACCTCTGTGGAGAGCAGTCTGGAGAACCCTCACAAGGATAGAGATGGACCTTCCATATGACCCAGTTATTTCTCTCCTAAGGATATACTCCAAGGACTTCATATCACCCAATCAAAAAGATATTTGTACACCTATGTTTGTAATAGCTAAAACCTGGAAGCAAACCAGGTGCTCACCAACAGATGAATGGCTGAGAAAGCTGTGGTATATATACACAATGGAATACTACGCAGCTATTAAGAACAATGAACCCACCTCCTCTGATCCATCTTGGATGGAGCTAGAAGGAATGATGTTAAGTGAGGTAAATCAGAAAGACAAAGATGAGTATGAGATGATCCCACTCATAAACAGAAGTTTAGAAAGAAGACAGAAAGAGAAACTCAAAGCAGGATCTGACTGAGTTTGGAGTAAGGCACCAAAGTAAAAAATCTCTGGGTGGAGGGTGAGGGTGGATGTTTGGCTTCAGTGGCGGGGGGGGGGGGGGGGGAAGACACGAGAATGGTGTTTATGTACACTCCTATTAACCTGAAGTCATATAAATCACTATTTAATTAATATGAGAGGGAGAAATTGATTGAAAACCTTTTAATGCACAGACCATAGGCTGAGTCTTTGAAATGTTGACTCTTCTAAAAGCTTAGACCAGGGAGAAAAGAAGCAACCAGTGGCATTACTTTATAAGACACAGCTATATATATAAATAATGTCAAAGGACATAAATTATGGTGATTTCGTGTATGATATAGCAAATCCTAACAATGAGATTTTCAAAGTTAACCCAATTGCCTAATAATTTGATTATAGCAGTAACTATTGCCTTTTAAACCAAACCCTAAGACAGCAGGAACCTCACGCTTCCTCTATAAAGCTCATTTTTTCCTCTAGTCTTGGAACCTCTAGGGTGGGGCTCACTTTCCTGCATGCTTCTCTCAGTTCATACCAAATGATATTGCATCTCCTGATCACAACCTAATCAATACAACAAGTACCACCTCAGCATGCTTCACTTCAGACTGTGTCCAGAGACATCTCTCTGTCTTCCTGTCCTCTCTCAATTTTTCTCTGTCCTATACAACAATAATGACAGCAATAACAACAACAATAAACAACAAGGCAACAAAAGGGAAAAAATGGCTTCCAGGAGCAGTGGATTCATAGTGTAGGCACCGATCCCCAGCAATAACCCTGGTGGCAAAAACAAACAAACAAACAAACAAACAAAAACCCACTCCTGGAATAAAGAGGAACGGCTGCCCTAACTTCCACTTTGTACTACTGACAATAAATTATTTTGCACTTTGCTGATGAAAGGAATCACCTCAGTTACTTGAAAATATAAGAAAGTCAGGCACTAGTCGCAGAAAGAATCAGGTTGTCAAAGGAGAGGTCTGGGAGTTGCACTTTCAAAAACTGCTCATCCATGGTGATCTGTCATGGAACCCAGAGGGTGACTGAGGACCACCTGGGGAGCGCCATAACAGGCTGATGGGCCCAGTCCAAGAGCTTCTGAGAAGTTAGTCTGGGTTGGGGGTCTGAGAATCTGCATTTTCAAAGTCCCTTGTGATGTTGATGCTGCTGGTCCAAGGATTACACTTTAAAAACTACTTATTTAATATCTTTGGTTTAAAGAACACTGAATTTAATATTTTATTCTTCTTCCTCCCTTCCATGGTAGAAAACAACACCAAATTAGAGCTCAGAAACTTCCTTTGGACTCATAGTCCTATTATTTTTTAGTTGTTTGTTATTAGATAAATATATTTACAATCTCATCTACTATCTTTTTTTAAATTTATATTTTATTTTATTTATTTATTCATTCCCTTTTGCTGCCCTTGTTGTTTTATTGTTTTTGTTACTGATGTCATTGTTGTTGGATAGGACAGAGAGAAATGGAGAGAGGAGGGGAAGAAAGAGAGGGGGAGAGAAAGACAGACACCTGCAGACTTGCTTCACCGCTTGTTAAGTGACTCCCCTGCAGGTGGGGAGCCAGGGCTCGAACCGGGATCCTTAACGCTGGTCCTTGCGCTTTGCACCACCTGCGCTTAACCCATTGCGCTACAGCCAGACTCCCTCATCTACTATCTTTTATTAAAACAATAGAAAAGCAACATAGAAGTTTGGTCCTATACTTGCCACACAGTTAGCCTACATTAAAATATCTATGAATTTTGATCTCTTAATATGATCATTTTGTGTGTTACAGATGACTCTACTTTATACTATATATGGATACCAAAATTTATGACACACACAAAAACTTCATTTGGTTAAAAAAAACACAAAATTGATTGTATGTCTCGAAGTTTTTCAAGACACAAACTGAATCTTTTCAATATATAGGCTGTGTAATTGATATGCAGACTCTCTCAAAAGCCTAGACCAAGTAGATCAGAAGCAACCAATAGCACAGATATATACAAGATACTGGGTACTGTACAGCAAACCCTAACAAAGGGACTTTTCAAAGTTGACCCAATTACCAAATAATGTGATGATAACATTAACTATCGAGTGTCTTTGTGAACCCTAAGACAGCAGGAACCTCACATCTCCACTATAGAGCCTCTACTTCCCCCAGTCCTGGAACCCTTGGATAGGGCCCACTTTCCCGTATGCCTCTCCCAATCCATATCAAATAATATTGCATCTGCCGATCACGACCTAATCGACACAACGATTGCCACCTCAACATGCTTCAGCTCAGACTGTGTCCAGAGACTTCACGTGTGGAATGACAACCCTTCAGCTTCATTACTCGGGTAAGACCTTTCCTTTCATAGTATACTCTAATTCCATCCCAGGTGGTTCACTTTCTAACAAAGTACCAAAACCTAGATATACACCAGTTTCTGTGAGAGAGAGCATATGTTCACACGTATCCGTAAACTACTGCAAAATATATATCTGAAAGCAGAAGTACACTAGAGTTTGCAGTGAGTATCCCCCTAACACTTCCTCTCCACTATTCCAACCTTTGGGTCCATGATTGCTCAACAAGTTGTTTGGCTTCGTATGTTAACTCTCTTTTCAGTCACCAGGTTCCAGATGTCATCAGTATGCTGGCCAGGCTTCCCTGGACTGAAGACCCCACCAATGTGTCCTGGAGCTCAGCTTCCCCAGAGACCCACCCTACTAGGGAAAGAGAGAGGCAGATTGGGAGTATGGACTGACCAGTCAATGCCCATGTTCAGCGGGGAAGCAATTATAGAAGCCAGACCTTCTACCTTCTGCAACCCACAATGACCCTGGGTCCATGCTCCCAGAGGGACAGAGAATGGGAAAGCTATCAGGGGCGGGGGTGGGATATGGAGAATGGGTGGCGGGAATTGTGTGGAATTGTACCCCTCCTACCCTATGGTTTTGTTAATTAATACTTTCTTAAATAAAAAATAATAATAATAAAGAAAACAGACAAGTTGAAAAAAAAAAACACAAACAACAGCTGATTACTTCTATTCCTAATGAGAGCTCATGTAACTATATTTTTGAATCTAACATGTCAAGGGAGATATAATCATCTTTTTTTTACTATTTATTTATTCATTCTCTTTTGTTGCCCTTGTTGTTTTATTGTTGTAGTTATTATTGTTGTTGTTGGATAGGACAGAGAGAAATGGAGAGAGGAGGGGAAGACAGAGAGGGGGAGAGAAAGACAAGACACCTGCAGACCTGCTTCACCACTTGTGAAACAACTCCCCTGCAGGTGGGGAGCCGGGGGATACTCATCTTTTAAACTCACATTTTCCCATGGAGTATAAATAGAAAATAAAGATAAATAAATAGAAAATTAGCTTATGATTAGGTTCTCTGTTTACTTTTGTCCAAGATGAGTTTAGTAGCTAACTATAGATTATTTTCCTGAAAGATTTCTATTATGTTGTTTGGCTATTTCCTGTGATCCCCCAAAACAAACAAATGTATCACAGACTCAGTCAGAGGGGCCCTGGTGGTTACTCAGCTCAGCACTGACTAAAAGAAGGTTGCTGAGAGTCCCTCCAGTATGTGTTGGTCCAGTCTGTTCTTCGACACACAATGAGAATGCACTATTTTTATGAACCACAAGTGTTAGCATAATAACTGTGTAGTTGTTAGATTTTTTCCTTCCTCTGACAAAAATCACTATTTGTGTGACTTCTACATCCTTGCTTTCTTGCTTTTCACTATATTATAGCCAAATGTCTAATCTCTGCCACAGAAAAAGTATTTAAAGTACTCTGTGGCGTCAGATGGTAGTACACCTGGTAGAGCTCACACACTGCCTTCTGTGAAGACTCAGGTTCAAGATCTAGTCATCCACTTCAAGGGGGGAATCTCATGAATGTTAATTTTTTCTTTCTTTCTGAAATGGTGTCTTCCTTTACAGTTTAAGCATCCCATTTTTTTTTTCTTTTTAACTACTCTTATCAAAATTTCCTTATGTCTAATAGTCTTGCTGCTCCTCCTAAGAAAAAGTGCACCTAGAAGTTATTTCTTTATAAAAATAATCCCGTAATACATTTAATGTTCACCATGTTTTATCATGACCAAGAAAAACAGCATTGTGAGGCACGAGAAGGTGGTTTTAGGCTAAGCTTGGAAGTAACTCTCTGAAGCAAGTCGCCCAGCATGAAACCGAAATGTTGTGCTGTCAGGTAAATTATCAAAGACCCAAAAAGGCTCTTTCCAAGGAAGAGTAGGAGTAAGACAAAAGTTTTTTCTTACTTTCTACGGAACATTTCTGCAAATATGCAGCCAACACTCCAGAGATCCACGGGGGTGGCGTAGCTGGACTGAAGCAGGACTTCTGGTGCTCTGTACCAAAGTGTGACAACCTGCAATGGTAAATCAATCTGAGTGTTAGTGAAGATGACAGCTACATGCTTAAATGCTTCATCGTGGGTGGCTCAATGCCTAGATCTAGTAAGGAAAAAATGTCTCCAACTATATGTGGACACTGAGATAAAAATGGTAAGTAACAAGCACTCATCACTGACAAAGGAAATTGTATTACCATAATAAGAACTCAAACTGTGATCTTATTAGGATGGCAAAATAATTGAGAAAGTCAAGCAAAGACTTAAAACACACACACACACACACACACACACACACACACACACACACACACACACACACACACACACACACACACACGTGATGGCAATGACTCCAGTTCAATTTTGAGTTCATCATAACTAGTTTTTCTTCTTTTTCTCCTTTTCTTTTTTTAACCAGAGCATTGCTAACCATGATTTATAGTGGTGCTGGAGACTGAAATTGGGACCTCAGAATCTCAGCCATAAAAGTCTTTCTCCCAGGAGTTGGGCGGTAGCAGAACGGGTAAGTGCACATGGCGCAAAGTGCAAGGACCAGCGTTAAGGATCCCAGTTCCAACCCTAGCTCCCCTCCTGTAGGGGAGTCACTTCACAGGCAGTGAAGCACGTCTGTAGGTGTCTGTCTTTCTCTCCCCTTCTCTGTCTTCCCCTCCTTCTCTCCATTTCTCTCTGTTCTATCCAACAACAACATTAATAACTACAGCAATAAAAACTAGTCTTTCTCCCATGATGAGATAGTCTAATTTATCTCTCAGTGAATCTGAGCTAATTTTAGTGACATGCTTGACCAACAGAATATGGTGAAAGTGATAACTGAGTTAAAAGCATAAAAGGTTTGGTAGCCTGACCATTTTTGAATGTTTGCTCTTCAGATGATTTCTCTTAAGATTCCAGCTGGCATGCAATGAGAAGTCCAAAAGATTTTCTCTTTGACAGGCCCAGCTGAGCTCTCAGCTGAAAGCCTTGCAAATGAGTCCCCTTGGACATGCAAACCCAACTGATCCCTCCAGATCATAGCAGCACTTGACTATGCCACACAGAGCAGAACTGACCAACTGAGTTCATTCAGCTCACAGGATTGGTGAGTGACGGTAAAGTGGATGCTGTCTTAAGTTTTGTGGTGATAAATACAGCAATGTCTAACTGGTAAACGAGATTCTTTATAAACAGCATTGCCATATTCCTTGAAGCCTAGTCACATATGAGATCAGACCCAGTTGCTTTCAAGTCTAATTATGCATCAGACTCATTCATGGGCTTTTAGAAAAACATGGTTGTCAGGGCCTTATCTTGCCCTCAGTGAGTTAGATATCCTTGTGTGGGGCCTATGGAGCTCTTTCTTTCTTAAGTACTTCAGATAACCCTAATCCTTGCTTAGTTTGCAGAACCATTCAATTATATAAACTTATCCTTCAGTTCCTGCCTTCATGCTTTTGTTGACACTGTTCTAGCTTGGGAAGCTCTTCATTTCTCTATCAACATGTGGGCATTTAACTTATTATTATTATTCTTTTTTACTTCCAGGGTTATTGCTGGGTCTTGGTGCCTGCATTCTAAATCCGCTGCTCCTGAAGGCCATTTTCCCCATTTTTGTTGCCCTTGTTGTTATTGTTGTCACTGCTGTTGTTATTGGATAGGACAGAGAAATTGAGTGAGGAAGGGAAGAGAAGGATAGACACCTGCAGGCCCCCCTGCTTCACTGCTTGTGAAGCAACCCCTGCAGGTGGGGAGCTGAGGGCTCGAACTTGGATCTTTACAGCAGTCCTTGCGCTTTGCATCATGTGTGCTTAACCCACTGCGCAACTGCCTGGCCCCCACATTCAACTTATCTTACAAAGCCCAGCTTTGATGCCATCACTTCACTGAACCCACTGCCAACTGAAAACTGTATGTTATAGCATTTTTTTTCCCTTCAGGGGCCTTCTGGTGGATTTTTTGCCTCCCCCCACCACTTTCAATTTCAGTTAGAAAGAGACAGAAAGGGGGCTGGGCAGTGGCACACCTGTTTGAATGCACACATTACTATGCACATGGACCCAGGTTCAAGCCCTTGATCTCCACTAGCAGGGCTGAAGCTTCACTAATAGTGGAACAGTGCTGTAGGTATCACTTTTCCTCTCTCTCTATCTTCCCCTCTTCTCTCAATTTTCTGTGGTCTATCAAATAAAAGAAAAACGAGAGGGGGGGAGGGAGGCGTGCGCGGGGGGAGAGAGATAAAGGGAGAAATAGAGACATTAATTGTGGATAGAGACATAGAAAATTGAGAGAGGGGTAGAGAGAGACACTGGAAGTCCTGCTTCACCACTCCTGAAGCTTTCCCTGGCATGGCATGTGGGGACCAGGGGCTTGAACTCAGGTCCTTGCACACTGCGATATGAGTGCTCAATCAGGTGTGCCACCGCCTAGCCCCGACTAATTTTATTTTAATGAGAGAGAGACAGAGATGGAGAGAAAGACCAGAGCACTGCTCAGTAGTGGGTTATGATGGTGCTGAGGACTGAATACGAGACCACAGAGCCTCAGGCATGAAAGTCCTTTGCACAACCATTACGCTATCTCCCCAGGCCCTACATCATTCTTAATATGCTTGTTCCCGAGGAAAGGGACTTGATTTTATCCATGATTTTGTCTGAATTTGTTTATCATAATACTGTTCCCATAACAACTGGGATTTAAAAATATCAAATGGATTACTTCAACATGATCATCCCTAGAAGAACGGGCAGAATTCAACTAGTCATTCCCCCAAAGAGGGTACTTACTGCTTCTGCTAAGAAAAATGCCTACTTGGAGCTGAAATCTTTACTTAACTTAATTTATTTCTGCTTTAATAATGTTTGAGACTGAAGGAACACTTTTCTGTTTTTCTGATATACTGTAGACACAAGTCTAGGGGCAAATTATCCATAAAGTTCCACTTGAGTGGTTTATAGACAGACATTATGAGGACACAAGTTTCATTTCTCATCTCAGTTTGAAATAAAGTCTAACATCACATGAGGCAAAATGTTAAATCTGAAAATAACTTTCAGGCTGTTCTAATGAGACTGTAGTTTCTGACTGATTACTCATCCTAATACACTTTATTTGGACTATCTTCATTTTTAGTGTTTTGACCAGTAATACTCAATATAGTCACCAAGTTAATTTTTAGACAATAGAACAAACTGATTTTTAACACGTTCCCTTCTATGCCATTAAAATTTAGTATTAAGCAGTAGCCTAACAGGTTAAACGGACATAGTGCTAAGTGCAAAGACCCGCACAAGATCCTGGTTCGATCCCCTGGCTCCCCACCTCCGGGGGGTTGCTTCACAAGCGGTGAAACAGGTCTGCAGGTGTCTTTTTCGCCTCATCTCTGTCTTCCCATCCTCTCCCAATTTCTCTCTGTTCTATCCAACAACAACTGCAACAAGAACTATGGAACAATAGATGACCGCCAGGAGCAGTGGATTCATAGTGCTGGCACCAATCCCCAGCGATAACCCTGGAGGCAAAAGAATGTAGTTTCCCTTAAATTAAACAGGTATCCAGGGCCAGGCAGAGGTGCACCCGGTTGAGTGCATACATTGCCATGTGAAAGGACCCAGGTTTGAGCATGCTTCCCACTATGGATGTCTTTCTCTCTCTCTCTATATATATATATCCTCCTCTCTCTTTTTTCTCTCTATCCTATCTAATAAAGTAGAGAGAAAGAAAGAAAAAAGAAAAGAGGAAATGAAAGAAAAGGAGAGAGAAGAAAAGCTGCTGGGAGTGGTGGATTTGTAGTTTTAGCACTAAGCCTCAGCAATAACCCTGGTGGCAATAAAAAACAAACAAACCCACAGCAGTCAACTTTTATAAAAATTTTAAGTGCAATAGAAAAAGTTAATTTCAACAAAATCATTGTCTTATTCATAAGTGTTCTTTTCTTTCAAATAACTTTGTACAGAAAGTTTCCTCTGTGTTCTATTGAAAAACCCAGATAAATGTTCAAACAATGAATGTGAAAAAAAATAAAGCAATTAATAAAGCAAGATCTAGTTAAGCATCATGGAGAATTTAAAATAAAAACTAAGTAAATGGTGATAGATCATTATGAAAATGAAGTATAGCCTTAGTAAGAAGATAATTGTCATTCCTATACTAACATGGAAATTTAAAGACTATCCAATGTTTTGGGGGAAGAATTTAATTTGGACAATAAAGTGCTTTTGGTAGAATGCTGAAAAGACAAAACTAGTTTGAGAAATAATGATAAGGAGGGTTTGCTGTTGCCAAAAATTACTCTAAGGTATTACAAATAAAATTGTAGGTGTTAACAGAGTGAACAAAGAATGAAGTTCAAAAAGAGATTGATATATTTATGACATTTAAAATTCTTCTTCCTTTTCTTCCTCCTTTTTTTTTTTTTCCCCCTTTGCAGTGTCTGGGCCTTGAGCACAAACAATTTCACTGCTATGGGTAAATGCCTTCATTCTTTTTATTTCAGACAAGAGTTATAGAGACAAAGAGACTGTGAGAAAGAGACATCACAGCACTAAAGCTGACCCCAGTGCTCTGTTCCTCTCATTCACCTACCCTGTCAGCTATCTTTGGGTCCACTTCTTTTTAAAATTCAATTAATTAATTGGACTGGGGGTTTTGCATCTGCACAATTCCACTGGTCCCAAAGGGACATTTTTTCTCCACCTTTTAATTTCAAATAGAGACAGAGAGGCAAGACAACCAGAGAACTGCTGCATCATTCATGGAACTTCTCATTGACAATGTGCATGGTGCTCCCATATGGTATTCAAGTTTTGAACCTGAATCTTCCTACAAGGTAAAGTGTGCTTTACTGGGTGAACTATCTCTTGCCATCAAAGAAAACATTTTCCCCCCTTTATTGGGAGGATTAATGGTTTATAGTTGACAGTAAAATATCGTAGTTGGTGGGTCCATACTCCCAGAAGGATAAAGAATAGGAAAGCTATCAGGGGAGGGGATGTGATGCGGAGGAGTTCTGGTGGTGGGAATTGTGTGGAGCTGTACCCCTCTTAACCTATGGTTTAGTCAATGTTTCCTTTTTATAAATAAAAAACATATATATAGTAGTTGGTACATGTGAAACATTTCTCAGTTTTCCATATAACAGTCTAACCCCCTACCTAGGTCCTCTTCCACCATCATGCTTCAGGATCTGAACCCTCCCCACCCCATGACCCCAGCCCCAAGAGTCCTTTACTTTAGTACACCGGAGCAAATATTTAAGAGCTTACAAATCTCAAAGACTCAGCTATCCTTTGAGGTAATTTTGTATATGGTAGGGCAGTGCCCTAGTCTCTTTCTTCAGTAGTATATATATATATGTGTGTGTGTGTGTGTGTGTGTGTGTGTGTGTGTGATTTCAAAATTCAGTTCTGAACAACAGTGCTTTTGCATGGCATGGTAACTACTCATCAATTCCCATTTAATAAAATTAATAAAAGCTACAACTCAAGATTCCCCTAAATATTTTTCCTTATTCGTGTGATTAAGTCATTATAACGAAATGAAAGGAATTAAGAGTCATTCATTTTGTTTATATTTACACTCAGTTTTGAACTCTTAACATTTGCCTAAAAAGTCATCTTTTTGGTTTAATCTTTGTGGAATTCAACAGGCTCGAATTCCAAGAGAAAGTACAAATTGTACAAGACTTTAACATTTTTAGCTAATTCTCTAAGAAAACAGTCACACCACCACCCAGAGACTGAATATGAAAGTAACAAATTACTACTTTTTCCAATCTACATAAATGTAACAGTTGCTCTGAAGTATAGGTAATATTGTCTCATATATCAAGCCAGCTTCTATGCAGATTTATTTGGCTGTTCTGGCCCAAATTCCATCAATCTTATTGACACTGTAATTAGAAAATGTTTATTAATGAGACGGAGGGGAGAAAGCATGAGAGAGAAAGAAACAGAGCATCACTCTCTGTCCATGTGATGCCTGGGGATGGAAGCAGGATCCCACACATGCAAGTCTTGTACTCTACCTCCAAGCATCTCCCCCATTACAAGTTACTCTAATTTTAAATATGCTAAATAATAACACTTTTTTTTCAATTCAAAATATCTAACTTCCAAGTTTCCCTAGGATAAATTAATAATAAATTTTCCTACGAGAAAAATATTCTTTTTTAAAACAGGAATTATTATACTTTTGTGCCTCTAAAAACTTTTGATGAAAGACTGCTTAGCTTAAACCCAGAGTATAACCCGTCTTCTCTTATAGTCTTGTCAATATTTCCATTTTATAAAAAAAAGGATACATAAGCAGATTTCCTCATTTTTATCTGAAAACTAATAAAGAATGGGAAAAACTGTCAAAATGTTTTAAAGTTTTAGTGCATAAGAAAGAAGTGATTTCACTCATGTAACTTCTACTCAAAAGCTCTCTACAATTAGTATTTATATTCTCAAAAACAATGTAATGTATAACGATCAACATTTAGAATCTTTGACAAAGGGGGTTTCTGATGGTAACAATGCAGTTGACTACTAAGCAAAGATAACAATAGGAACTATGGGTAGTTTAGTGGTTGGAGCCAGCTGGAACCAAAGCAAATACAATCATTACATGTATAAAAAGTCTCTAGAGGTGCTGAATGGATTTGGCAACAGGAGGGGGAGCAAAAAGTAGGGGGAGTTCAAGGATATTTACACAAGTGGATGTATCTGTTTAAACTGCTTTGATCTCTATTCACAATTTTTGAACCAGTTCAGTAACAGTATAAGATAAAGTAGAGCCAAAGCCAAGTCTGACTCAAAATACATGTCAGAGTAAGCCACTCTTGCTTCAATTTAAGTCTTTTATTCACATGCCCTTTTACTTAAGTCCTGAAAACAAAACAAAACAAAAAACTTTGTTGTCTGATTCATTTTGCTAAGAGAGCTACATGCTTTAAGAGCAGGAAGACATGTTATGAACACTGTGATAGATATCTTCTTCCTTTGGCATCTTTAGATGATCTCCGTTCTGGGAGGTGGTTCAGTATCTACCATATTGCTTCCAGTTTCTGGGTTTGGTCAATGCTTTGAAGTCTAGGCAGCAAGCAGTTCAAGGGAGAGGAGGAGGAAGAGTGAGGCAGATTATTAAGTCCTTTTGATTACCTCTCAGCAAAGTTGTCTAATTCAGGCTGTACTGATGACATGAAGTGAACGTTCATTCTGGCCTGCTACCTTACTCTACACAATTCCTGTAACTGCTCCTTCTTTTACCTTCAAGCACAGGAATGCTAAGTAACATGTTTAACTAAGACTCGTGTTATGGCACCATCTGCTGATCTTCCCCCTAAGATCCTTTTGTTAATAGTGTCTTTGTAAACAAAACCTCTTTCAATTATCTTAGTTTGAATGCACCATCTATTTCCTGCTGGGGTCCTGACTAATACATCCAGGCTGCAATTCAAGAACTAGTATGGGTGGCAACTTCTTCCCTACGATCTCTTTAAGGTTATCTATGCTGGCATCCTTAAGAGTCCCTAAATGATGTGGTAATTGTAAAGAGGATTTAAAAAAAAATGTACATATTGTACAGAATCAAGAATTCTCTCTTTGGACATCCTTGTCTGTCCTTCGGCTCAGTAAATACTATGGAAACTAATAGTGTGATGACATCACCCCTCTGAAGGTCACTTCAATAACATATTTCAAAAGTAAACGTTAAGATGGGGCTGGGCAGTAGTGTTCCTCTTAGAGCACCCAAATTACCATGAGCAAAGACCAGGGTTTAAGTTCCTGGTCTCCATCTGAGGGGGGAAGCTTTAAGAGTGGTGTAGTAGTGCTGCAAATCTCTCTCTCTGCCTCTAATATAAATAAAAGTAAACATTAAGGTAATTATTTTTGAGGAATACAGATGTAAATCCTTAAATTAATTCAGAATATATTGTTAAAGTGAAGCCTTTAATTTTTTTTTTTAATAATCTTTACTTACTGGACAGAGGCAGTCAGAAATCGAGAGGGAAAGGGAAGATAGGAAAAGAGACAGAGAGACACCTGCAGCACTACTTTACCACTAGCAAAGCTTTCCTCCTGTAGGTGGGGATTGGGGGATCGAACCTGGGTCCTTGTGCATTGTAATATGTGCACTCAACCAGGTGTGCCACCAACTGGCCTTGTGAAGGCTTTCTAAACTGTGTATTTGTTTCCTACCAATATGAAACTCTCTATACACACTTTTTCCTCTGGAAGAAACTATTTTTCAAAGTCAAAATTAAAATTAGTGAGAATTTCACTGGTTTCTCATGAAGGGTATCAACATTCAGCTACTTAAAATTATACACTTTAATAAAGAATGCAGTAATCAGAACTCTTTTTTTTTTGTAAGCAATGTACTGTCATTATATGGCAACTGAATCTAAACTATTTTTTTTCCACCAGGGTTATAACTGGCGCTTAATATCCATGCATATCCACTCTTAGCAGACATTTTCTTTCTTTTCTTTCTGATAAAGGAGGAGGAGAGAGAGAAGAGGTAGAGTGTGAAGGAAATGTCAACTATTAAAAGCTAAGCATCAATGGCTAGGCAAGTAACAGTGGTACCCTGAAGGATTTTTTTTTTTTTTTAAGATGAGGCCTGGGAAATAGCTTACATTCTAGGATGCGTGTATTACTATGTATAAAGTCCCAAGTCGGGAGTCGGGTAGTAGCACAGTGGGTTAAGCACATGTGGAGCAAAGTATAAGGACCAGTCTAAGGATTTGGTTCAAGCCCCTGGCTCCTCCCCTGCAGGGAGTTGCTCGCAAGTGGTGGAGCAGGTCTGCAGGTGTCTCTCTTTCTCTCCTCCTCTCTGTCTCCTCTCCTCTTTCCACTTCTCTCTGTCCTATCCAACAACAACAACAATAATAACTACAACAATAAAACAACAAGGGCAACAAAAGGAAATAAATATTAACAAAAAAGTCTCAAGTCAGAGCCTCAGAAGCACATATGAACACCATCTCACTGGGGAAGCTTCAAGAATAGTGGAGCAGACTGTGGTGTTTCAACTTTTCTCAGAAACACACATGCACACAGTTATCAACCTAGGAACAGTGGACTTATACATGGGTGAGGCCCCAGTGGTAGAAAAAATTTTTTTAAAAAAAGGAAACAGACCCAGTAGAAGGAAGTAGGGTTGGTGATGCAGATGATATTGAAGAAAATTCAATGACACTGGCATAGAGAAAATGAATTGAGATGTGGGGTTCCTCTAGAGACAATGGAAATCTTTGGAGAAGAGTCACTCAGTCCTATGTACTCTGTCCAAAATGGGATAAGTTCAAGGATGCAGGCTTCTGACTTTTCGTGATGCTGCTAGTACCTAATATGTCTTTTTTTTTTTTTTTTTTGCCTCCAGGGGCTTGGTTCCTGCACTATGAATCCACTGCTCCTGGTGGCCATTACCACCCACCCCCCACCTTTATTGGATAGGACAGAGAGGAATGGAGAAAGGAGGGGAAAGCAGACACCTGCAGATCTGCTTTACTGCTCATGAGGCGACCCCCTGCAGGTGGGAAGCCGGAGGTTTCCAACCGGGATTCTTAACCTTGCACTGCCTGGCTACCACTTATATTTTTCTGAGCTTCCCCTCTGATTTTTTTAGTTTCTAAGTATCAGGTGTTGGAAAAGTCATGACATTTTTGTCAATGTTTTTCTATCTATGCTAAAATATGTCATGACTTTTCTGATAATGCAAAAGATTTAAGAATGGGTTTATTCCAGACATCAAATCTTGAAAAATTTAAGTGACTGCATTTCAGTTCAGTATGTAAATGGCCAGGCTATGAGAGGCGCCACATCAGTCAATGGTGGACGCAAAATAAAAAAGCGGCAACTCAAGTGAGCTATCTGAAGGGCAACTAGGGGCTGGGATATATATTCTGTGTAGTGATTTGGAAGCAGAAAGCTTGAGTCCTGATGCTCCTCCCATCATTTCAATAACTTGGTCATGGTGGTGGTGGGGGTGTTTTTCTGTTCTCCAGCAGTTCATTATGGACCGTTGCTTTCTCTAAAGTCACAATCTCAGGCAGTTGTTTTTCTTAGAATGGGCAATTAATTCCTAGGGGATATTATATGCTGATGGCTCTCAAGTTTGCACTGCATTCAGAGCTCAGCGGAGTATCTGATGGACAGACTCGAATGTCTTCTGGAGAGCACCAGTTGGTATTCCCTAGGCACTTCAATTTCAGAGTGTGTATGTTGTTTTTCCTCTGAAACCTTCTTTTCATACTGACTTTCCTCTCTCTGTAAACAATCAAAATCAAAAGCTCTACCCAAGTCCATTACTCATCTCCACTCTCAATGAAATCACCAGATCCCAACAGTTTCATTGTGAACCTATAATCCTGCCACCAACATCTTCCTCTGTCTCTGAAGTTATGTTCATCACATTCCCACTTAAAAGCCTTTACTTTTTCTCAAGAGCTTTTAGAGTCAAGTTCAAGCCCAGTTCAACCTATAATGTCCTCTAGATCTGACGCTCATCCTCTTCCTGGCTTGATTTACCTGTTCCTCCTTCACAGGAAAGCTTTCCTGGACCTGTTCAAAGGCTTCATGGTTGTTCAAATATGCAGGCTGTGTCATGCCTCATGGCCTCCCCATTGGCTGAAACATTTTCTCTGGAATGTTCTCTCACAATACTGTTCTTAATTCCTCGAACCTTGCTCTGCCTAGTCCTCCCCATGATAAGCACCTTTCACACTATATCCCCACAAACTGCTTACTGCCTTCCAAACCAAGAACCAGTCCTTTGAGAGTAGAGACCATTTCTAAGTGGTTTTTCATCCTCAGCACCTCCCACAGTGCTGTGTACAGCAGGGCATAAAATAGATATATGGTTAGTCAGAAAACAGCAGAATGAAAAAGTACAGGGTTAGGAGAGAGAAAACTTTGGGGAAGATGTAGAAACTTCCACTATCATAAACATATATTATGGTTGTGTCCTCACATTCCCTCACCTGGCATGCTTAGTCACCAAGACTATCTTTAGACAACAGATAACTTTTTAATAAAGTGTGAAGACAATTTATTTTTTGCACAGCGAAGTCTTGAAATGCCTGAAGGGTCCATGTTTTCCCTCAGGCAGTATTGTTTAAATTTCTTCTTGGACTTGTGAAACTTAAAATAGTTACCACTTACTTGTTAATGCCTATTATGCTTCAAGCAACAAACTTACTCTCTTTTTAGAAGTATAGTATAGTGTAGTTTTGATTTTGATGCTAAGCAATCACACACTTGATCTCTCTCTGCCTTTACCATAGAAACCAACCAAATATTTGTAGACATTCCTTTAACCTTCACAGATAAGTTGAAATGAAAATTGTTCAGAACACAGGATATGGCAGGCTGTAATAACTCATCGTTGCCTTTTAAAAGTTGATTTAACTCTTAAGGAGATCTATAAGCGTTGTGAGGCCACATATTCTGACTTTACAAGCACTTTAAATTTGGACTTTCTACTCTGGAGACAGTGTCTCTAAGGCTTCTTTCTCTCTGATTACTATGCTCATTTGTACGTAGGATACAGGTAAATTACTAAATAAGCAGTTGAAGTTAAATGGTTACTCCAATGAGGAGGGAAATGAAAGCATAATGCTAAAATCTAAATTCAGGCACAAACAGTTCTTAAAATTCCGTGGCACTGCCTTCCTTAAATGGGAAGGATTTGAAGATGCTCAGCTGGAAATAGCTACCAAAGTACAGTAGGTCATGCTGTGGTATCCATAGATTCTTCTCTACACCTTTATCTAAAAGGTTCATAGATCTGGATGCAGGAAAACTACCACCACCACCACCAATGCATATTTCACCCAGGTTAACAGAAATCAATGTAAACTCTACAGAGTATTCTGGGGCTTCTACTACATTTTGTGCTTCTGCCTATTAATGGCAAGAAAAAAAGTACTTCTTAAGATTAGGATGGGGCAGCTTGGAATGTTCCTACTCATGACCAGTCTGTGAGCTCAGATCTACAGGGATGCAGAGGTCACATAGGCTCCTAAGCTGAATATGGGCCCAGATCAGATCAAATCGATGGGGATTACAGTCAACAATATTTATTCACCTTTCCCATATTTGGGAGCTACTCTCTTCCCTGATCCAGCTTTCTGGTCCTTTTTCCAGACATGACATTATCTCCCTAGACAATAACTTGGATCCACCTGCATATCAGATGTCAGGCTCAGAAAAAAAAAAAAAAAAAACCCAAAACACAAAACACAACAACAAAAAACTAGTATAGTCATGGGCTCTTTGGAATATAACCTTTAACTATCTACAAAACAGAGACCTCCCAACTCTTCATATGAACTATTCCAGCCTTTAGGTTCATGATTAGTCAACAATTTGTTTGGTTTTATATATTAACTTTTTCAGTCACCAGGTTCCAGATGCTAACATGATGCCAAACAGACTTCCTTGGGCAGACGACCCCACCAACGTGTCCGGGAGCCCCGCTTCCCAAGAACCCTGCCCCACCAGGGAAAGAGAGAGACATGGGAGTATGGATCAACCTGCCAACACCCATGTTCAGTGGGAAAAGTTACAGAAGCCAGACCTTCTACCTTCTGCATCCCACAATGACCTTGGGTCCATACTCCCAGAGGGATAAAGAATAGGGAAGCTATCAGGGGAGGGGATGGGATATGGAGTTCTGGTGGTGGGAATTGTGTGGAGTTGAACCCCTTTTATCCTATGGTTTTTTTCAGTGTTTTCTTTTTATAAATAAAAATTAAAATAAATGGAAAAAGAGGATTAGGGTGTTTCCTGATATTCATTTAACAAGACTAAAATTGCAAACATGCAAACAAAAAGAGGACACAACCAAAAGAAGGGTTTAAATTACTGCATTAACAATTACATTAGGCAGGAGGAAGCATTTTCTGACAATAAGACTGTTAAATGTCAGATGGATTACTGTGGGATTTTGTGATCTTTTCTCTAAAGGCATTTCATTTTTTATCCTATCTGGGAGCAATAAAGACAGGTTAAGAAAAGAGAGAAAACATAAGGTGTAATGTGTTTTTATTGGGCTGACATCATCTATAACCTTATATAATTTTCAGTTTACTGCCAAGAGGCATCAGGGACTATTTTTAATGATAAGGAACCTGAGACTCATAAGAGTAACTTGTCCAGGACTACTCACTAAGTGGCAGAATTAGGATTTGAAGCAGGAATTATCAGACTCAAGTTGATTCTCCTTATAGTGGATACCTGAATGACCTCAGGTTTTCTACTTCTTTTATGTATTAATCCTAATGTATTAAATACCTCCATTTCTCGTTTATTTCCCCCAACCCCCCATAAAGTATGTGTGGGGTAATGCAGTACAGTTGTTGATACATAGGTACAACTTCCCATCTCTCCATAATAGGTGTCTACATGACACTCTCCCCCAATCTAGGTGTTCTTTTTTTGCCATACAAAAGAACCCCAAGATCCCTCCATCTCATCCCTTATTCTACTTCCCCAGAAATCTTTTTGGTGTAATACACCACATCAAACAATGATTTTTAAAGCAATGTTGGTTTAACAGAAAAGTGGACAAGAACTAAATGCGTGTGTGTGTGTGTGTGTGTGTGTGTGTGTGTGTGTGTGTGTGTGTGTGTGTGTGTGTATTTTTTCTCCAGGGCAAAATGCACAGAGGATTAAAAGCTGTGGAAGAGGGGGGTCAGGCTATGGTGCACCGAGTTAAGTGCACATAATGTGAAACGCAGAACCAGTGCAAGGATCCCCGTTTGAGTCCCCGACTCCTCACCTATGACGGGGAGGTGTCACTTCACAAGCAGGTCTGTAGGTGTCTTTTTCTCCCTGTCCCTGTCCCCCACCCCCAACTGGTCTTCCCCTCCTTTCTTGATTTCTCTCTATTCTATCCAACAACAGCAGCAGCAGAAGCAGCAGCAGCAATGGGGGAAAAAAAAAAGCTGTGGAAGAAGAATAGAAAACAGAGTCTGGAGAATATAGAGCATTATCCATCATATTATAAATTGGCTCTTAAGTCATACTTAAACAACTTTTACTACCAAAAACTAAAACAAAAAACATTTACCACCTCCTGTTTTTTTTTTTTTTTTTTTTTTTTTACAGAACCAGGGGTGCTGTATATGTGTGACTTCAATGATCCTAGACTGCTTTAAGATAAACAGAGAAAGACAGCCTGAGGAAGAGAGAGATGTGGGGGAGAAGGGAGGGCAAATGGAGGAAGGAAGGGAGACTAGTTCCAGAGCTTCCTTCAGTGTCAGACCATGAACCTTCCCGCACTTCCTATGTGGTACCAGTCTACAAACCTCGGCTGTGTGCCCGGCAAGACGTGTGCCCTATCTAGTCAGCTATCTCTTTGCATAAGATCTTTTTTGTTTGTTTGTTTGAAGATTCAATGCAATTGTATGGGCATGATAACATCACTCTGAGTTTTATCATGTGATTTCAAGGTTAACAAGCCTGACATATAACATGTCCTAGACTTTTATTTTTATCTTCTTTTCTTTTACAAATTGCAGTTTTGTCATAATTCTTCCTTCTCTTTTCTTCTTCTTTTTTTTTTTTTTTTAACCAATACTCCATATATTTCTGTTGTTGATCTCTTAATACCTTCCAAGAAGGAGGGGAAGGAAAGGATCACTGAAAGGGAATATAATTCTATTAGCTTAGTAGGTAAATATAAAACAAAAGTCATTTGCTCTTGATGAGTTGCACGCTTCTCTTAAAATTTGCCTCAGCTTCTAGGAAGAACCACACTAATACCAAGGACTTGACAGAGTATTTCTAGGTACATCCGCTATCAGGAGAGATACATGTGTGAACACCAAGACCAGCGGAAGACTGCTCACTGAGACCTATAGGGCTCGTGCTGCACATGTGTTTGGGGCAGTGTGGTCGTTGCATGCAAACCTTCCCTGAAAGGAAAAGTAATCTTGTTGTCAAGGTAAACCTTGACTTTTACCTCAGAATTAATTCAAAGAAATGCTATTTTTCCATTTGTAAACATTTCAAAGAATGTTACTGCTTTCTAGAAATCTGGGGCAGGGAGTTTCTCTTATCCTTCAACTGCTATGGCTGTGATAAGTATCCTAAGAGGTGATAGCCAATGACAGTATCTAAGAAGACGTGTAAGTTTCATAAAATACTTTAACTACACTTTTTAATAATATACTTTATTGGGAGATAATGATTTACAGTACAGTTGCTGACACATAGGTACAACCTCTCATCTCCCCACGATAGGTATCTAGGTGTTTGCAAGACATTCACTCCCCCAATCTAGGTTCTTTCTCCCCATCATACACCATGATGCCAATGCCCCTCTGCCCCTCCCTTTCCCTTCTTCTCCAGAGCCCTTTGCTTTAGTGCAATACATCATAGCCAGTCCAAGTTTCACCTTCTGTTCTCCCTCACTGTTTTTGTTTTTTAAGTTCTACCAATGAGTGAAACAGTTCAGTATTAGTGCTTCTCTTTAATTTTTAACTCCTCTGTAGGGACTAAAAAGTACTCTTAAATCACTGCTGTAGATTCTTTTTTTTTCTCTTTTTTTCTCCTCCAGGGTTATTGCTGGGCTCGGTGCCTGCACCATGAATCCACCACTCCTGGAGGCCATTTTTTCCCCCTTTTTGTTGCCCTAGTTGTTGCAGCCTCGTTGCGGTTATTATTGCCATTGTTGACGTTGCTTTGTTGTTGGATAGAACAGAGAGAAATGGAGAGAGGAGGGGAAGACAGAGAGAGGGGGAGAGAAAGATAGACACCTGCAGACCTGCTTCACCGCCCATGAAGCGACTCCCCTGCAGGTGGGGAGCCGGGGGCTCGAACAGGGATCCTCACGCCGGTCCCTGCGCTTTGCGCCACGTGCGCTTAACCCACTGCGCCACCGCCCGACCCCCTGCTGTAGATTCTTAATAGAGGGCCTTGGCAATGGCACAAACTGAAGCAGGGCCAAGTGATGTCCTTTGCAAAAGCCTTCCAGACCATGTTGATATAGAGAGCGCTCCCACAGCACATCTTTCTTATAGTCCTGCCATGTGTGATGTGCCCACAACAAACCTGCCTTTGTTTCTCTCACTCTACAAGAGTGAAGGGGCAGGGACTGGGGCCTACTTATCTTCCAGTCCCCAAAGCCTGGAACTGTATCTGTCATGCAACAGGCATTCAAAAACTATTTGTTAGCTATATGGTTTGAAATTTCTTGCAAATTTACCACCAAATCATAACAATAAAATAACATAATGTAAAACAAATCATAATAAGGGGGGGAAAATACCCAACTGCCTTTGGACTCTTTTAAAGGAACAAATAGTGTTTATTCTCAAGTATGGCAATAGAATTAAATTTCTATATCATGCCTTAGTAAAAATTTCTTGTAAAGAGAAAATAGGTTTTAGATACCCACTGGTACTTTATTTATATTAAAGTGTACACAACTCTCAAAATGTACAATGTGTTTGTAACATGCATTTACCTCTCTGTAACCACTTAAAACTATATATAACCCATTACATACTACAGCATTATTGCTTCGTGGGTTATGTTTTAAAGTGTCTACCTATATACCCTAGAAGAATGGAAGAAATATTTGTATATGATACATCCAACAAGGGACTAACATATTAATAGAAGACCAAAAGTTGGCTAACAAGTTACATGAAAAAAAAAATACTCATCATTTTATCAAGGATAGAACTCAAAACTACAATAAAATATCACAACTGTGAGAATCATCTCTATAAAAAAACCCAGAAAAAATTTTCTAGTGATGGTGTGGGGAAAAAAAAGGGGAGGGCGGCTCTCTGACCCATCTTGGACAGAGCTAGAAGGAATTATGTTAAGTGAGTTAAGTCAGAAAGATAAAGATGAGTATGGGATGATCCCACTCATCAACAGAAGTTGAGTAAGAAGATCTGAAAGGGAAACTAAAAGCAGGACCTGACCAAATTGTAAGTAGGGCACCAAAGTAAAAAACCCTGTGGTGAGGGGTAGACATGCAGCTTCCTGGGCCAGTGGGGGGTGGGAGTGGGTGGGAGGGATGGGTCACAGTCTTTTGGTGGTGGGAATGGTGTTTATGTACACTCCTAGTAAAATGTAGACATATAAATCACTAGTTAATTAATATGAGAGGGGAAAATTAATTGTATGTCTCGAAGTTTTTTAAAACACAGACTGAATCTTTTTAATATATAGGCTGTGTAATTGATATGCAGACTCTCTCAAAAGCCTAGACCAAGTAGATCAGAAGCAACCAATAGCACAGATATATACAAGATACTGGGTACTGTACAGCAAACCCTAACAAAAGGACTTTTCAAAGTTAACATAATTATCAAATAATGTGATGATAACATTAACTATCGATTGTCTTTTTGAACCCTAAGACAGCAGGAACCTCACATCTCCACTATAGAGCCTCTACTTCCCCCAGTCCTGGAACCCTTGGACAGGGCCCACTTTCCTGTATGCCTCTCCCAATCCATATCAAATAATATTGCATCTGCCGATCACGACCTAATCGACACAACGATTGCCACCTCAACATGCTTCAGCTCAGACTGTGTCCAGAGACTTCACGTGTGGAATGACAACCCTTCAGCTTCATTACTTGGGTGAGACCTTTCCTTTCATAGTATACTCTAATTCCATCCCAGGTGGTTCACTTTCTAACAAAGTCCCAAAACCTAGATATAGACCAGTTTCTGTGAGAGAGAGCATACATTCACATGTATCCATAAACTAGTGCAAAATATATACCTGAAAGCAGAAGTACACTAGAGTATGCAGTGAGTATGCCCCTAACACTTCCTCTCCACTATTCCAAGTTTTGGGTCCATGATTGCTCAACAATTTGTTTGGCTTTGTATGTTAACTCTCTTTTCAGTCACCAGGTTCCAGATGTCATCAGGATGCCGGCCAGGCTTCCCTGGACTGAAGACCCCACCAATGTGTCCTGGAGCTCAGTTTCCCCAGAGACCCACCCTACTAGGGAAAGAGAGAGGCAGACTGGGAGTATGGACTGACCAGTCAACGCCCATGTTCAGCAGGGAAGCAATTACAGAAGCCAGACCTTCCACCTTCTACAACCCACAATGACCCTGAGTCCATGCTCCCAGAGGGATAGAGAGTGGGAAAGCTATCAGGGGAGGGGTGGGATATGGAGATTGGGTGGCGGGAATTGTGTGGAGTTGTACCCCTCCTACCCTATGGTTTTGTTAATTAATCCTTTCTTAAATTAAAAAAAAATTTCTAGTGATGGTGTGGGGAAAAAAAAGGGGGGGGGGCTCTTGGTCAAGAGACTGGCTCATTTAATGCTAACCCTAACCTTTTAGATCAGTAGTAGTCTACCTCATCACATGGGACCCTTGTCAGGGAATCCTTGGATTCTCCCATAAATATGATGGGCCTAAACCTCTAACTGACAACTCTCTCCACCATTAGTGGTCATTTCCATCTGGAACATCATCATAAGCCCTTTTGAGGGCCTCTCCTGGACTTTTTCCTTACTCTAAAGTAGTAATGGTAGGGACTGCCCCATTTTCTGAAGGAAGGTTGAGTCAGCCTAATATGCCACTTGAGGAAGACTGGTCCTGAAATGAGTGCAGCCTAGAGTGCTCCTAGCTGTGACCATGGACCTGTGAGCTCAGACAGGGACACGAAGGTTACACAGGCTCCTGTGCTAAATATGAATATACGTGGGCCCTGGGTCAGACTGATATGGTAAACAGTTAATTGTATCTATATATTTTCAAGTTTGAGAGCTACTCTTTGCTCTATTCCAGCTTTCTAGCCCTACTCTCAACTACATCTTCCCAGACAATATTCTTAGTTCACCTCTATGTTAATTATTAAACTCAAGCAAAAAATTACTAGTCATGGACCCTTAGCAACACACCTAAAATAGACTTCCTAGCTTCTTATTACCTTAAAATCCCTATCCTCACTGGCTCTAGTCTTACTTTCTCATTCCTATCTATTAAACAATTTTTCCTGCTTCTTAGCTTAACTGCTTTTCAGCCACCAAACTGCAGATGCTACTATGATTCCATCTTCAACTCTCTGGGTGGACAACTGTACCAATGTGCCTGAGAATATCACCTCTCCAGCGCCCTATCCCACAAAGGAAAGACTGGCTGGGGGTATGGATTTGCCTGCCAATGCCCATGTGCATTGGAGAAGCAATTACAGAAGCCAGAACTCTCACCTTCTGCACCCCAAAAAGAACCTGGGATACTCCCATAGTGGGAGAAATGTTACGAAAAGATGACTTGGTGGGCTCAGAAACCCGATTCCATCAGGACCCAGAGAAAGAAAAGGTAAAAAGAAAAGACATTTGGAAGTAGTAATAGGTGTAGTTGTGACTTAGGAAGAGACGGCAAGGCCATAGAAAAAAATGGGCAAAAATATAGATAGATAGGTGATAGACAGACAGACAGATCACTATAGAAATAATAATCAACTCATGTCTTTGACCTTGGAAGGGCCACTGCAGTTTCCAACGGAGGGAATGAGGACAAAGAACTCTGGTGGTAAGAATGGTGTGGAATTGTTCCTGTTATCTTTTAATTTTGTAAATCAATATTAAATCACTAATAAAAAAAAAGGTGGATCCTTGTATATGGTTGATGTGAATATAAATCAAATAGCTTCTAGGATAATAGCATAGGGGTTTTGTAAAATATTAAAATTAGATCTACCATACAATCCAGCAATTCACTTCTTTTCATCCATCCATCTATCTATCTATCTATCTATCTCTATAGAATATAGAAGCATTAATGAAAAAGATACATGTATTCCTATGTTAATTATATCTCTATTTATAAAAGTCAATATATGGAAACATCCCAAGTGTTTAGTAATGTATAAGTGAAGAAAGAAGACATGGTACATGCATGTATGCACAATAGAATATACTACTCAGATGTAAGAAGAAATGAAATCTTGCCATCTGTGACAACATGGATGGAACTTTAGCAAGTTTTGCTAAGGAAAATATAACAGAAAGAGAAAAAAAATACTGAATTATTTCACTCATATTTAAAGAAGCCAAGTAAAGAAACAGCATAATAAACCCGAATAAGTCCATGGATTCTGACTGCAGAATTGAGGTTACCAGGAGAAAGGAGAGAAACAAGGGGTGAAGAAGGTCCAATGGGTTCTGTTGGACCAATATTGGCACTTGGAACATGGGTTTTGTGTGATACACACTTGAAGAGATGTGAAACTGGATTCCTTAAAAACAAAATGCTGTTGAAAGGGAAAAAAATCAATTGTCCGTGATAATGTACATGGTCAAAACCACAAGTTAATAAAAATAATAATATAATATATAATATAATAATAAAATACAGAATGTATACATTATTAATGCACTCAGTCTTGAAAAATAGAGTTTTTGAGGGTGGGGAGATAGCACAGTGGCTACACAAAAAGACTGAAGCCTGATGCTCTTAAATTCCATGTTCAGTCCCTCACAACAGCACAAAATAGAACTGATCAGTGCTTTGAAACAAATAAACCAACAAAAAAACCAAACAAGTCTTATTTTGCATCAAAAACAAAAGTACTAAATAAAAACTAAAAAAAAAAAAAAAAAGAAATCTTTTAGGGCAGGGGCAGGCAATCTTTTTTTCTGCCAATGACCATTTGGATATTTATAACACCATCGAAGGGCCATACAGATTATCAATTTAAAAATTAGCACTACTGTTGGCATGAAAAAAGCTCTAGTTGCTTTGGCAGGGCCAGAACAAATGATTTCCATTTTCCAAATGGGCCTGTCTCCTAGTCCCACTCAGGCCTTTAGGAAAACCATTATAACATCAATTGTTACTCCATATTATCACTAAGGTAGATAGTGAGGAAGTCATGATGTGTGCGACTAACTATACTATTTCTGTTAGTGCATATGCTCACATTTATAAAGTGCCTATTCTGAATTACTTTGTTTACTTTCAACTACCTCTTTATGTCAAAAATTAGAACAGAGGAAAATCTTGGTTACTAAAACTTTCTGGCCATTAAGTCTACTATTTGCTATTTGATATGAGAATCATTTATTTTTTCATTTGATAGGACAGAGAGGGGGAGAAAAAGAGGCAGAAAGAAAGAGAGACACAGGTGACGCTACACTTCACTGCTTGTGAAGCTTCCCCTCTGCAGGTATGGCGTGGAGGTTTGCATCTGGGTCTTTGTGAATGGTAGTGTGTGCTCAATTAGGTGTACCACTGCCTAACCCTCACTATTTGCTATTTGGGAAGTTTATTTTTATTTATTTATTTACAGTGTAATGTTGAATTTCATTGTCATTTACTTGGCAACCTACTATGATAAGGACTGCAACCATAAAGTCAGATAATGAACAGTGCCTTAATGAATACTTAATGATAATGAACAGAGAAACTTATAGGCTAGTCAGACAAAAACAAAATAATAATTTAATTATGTTTTGGGTAGAAACAGAGAGAAATTGAGAGAGGAGGGGGAGATAGAGAAGAAAAGAGACAGAGAGACACCTGTAGCCCAGAAACACCACTTGTGAAGCCTTCCCCCTCGGGGTGGGTCTGGGGACCTGGGGCTTGAACCTGGTCCTTGTGCACTGTAATGTGTGCACTTAGCCAGGTGTGCCACTGCTTGGTCTGACAAAAAATAATTGTTATATAGCTTGACTGGCACTATAATAATAAGGAATAGTGAAAATAGTGTGGAAACACAGATGACTTCATTAAAGATGATGGGTTAATTTACTGCTCCTACAGTAAAACTCACACAATCTATATATAATAAAAATATGACTGCAATTAAGAAGCTAACTTACTTGGCACCTATTATAAACTGTAAATGTACATATGAGACATTCTTAAATGTCAAACCAATACTAGCTTCAGAATTTAATATTTTTCTCAGAAGGAATGTAAAACACCTCTCAGATTCTTGTGTGATTTTAATTCTGTAATTAGAACCAAATGAAAGTTTCATTTCGCATTTTGGAAAAAAATCTAAAGCAAAGCACATTACAGTCAAGCAATATTTGGGATGTGTAATTAAGAGATATACATGCTAGAGAGGGTATTGGGGACCCAGTACATGGTGGTGGAGAAGGACTTCAGTTTTTGGTAGGAGTGGTATACAGACACCTATTTTGAAGTTAAAAAATTATACTCGTGTCAACAACTATCCCGCAAACCATTATTTCTCCAATAAAGTGATCTGAAAAGTATGTGGGTTTGTGTTACATAGTTCAGAGCCTTTCATTTCATAGCTAGAGCCAGCAGAGGGAGTAAACTTCTTCAAAGAAATTATATGGAAAACCTAAGACTTAAAAACGTAAAGGAAGTTTCTGATATAAAACCTGGGATCAAATATATACATGTATATATGTATATTTCAAATATAGAGGAGTAATTTATCTATATTCTTCAAATTCCTTAAATACAATGCAAGAACACAACAAGTACACGTTGAATAAAATGAAGGACGTGATTTTACTGCTCTGATGGGAATTACGTGACTGAAAGTCTTGGCAACCAGAAACTTCTGAAAAACACATTCCATAGCAAAATTTAATAGGATTTAATAGGAAAGATCTTCAATAGGACATCTGCTAATTAACAAGAGCTACAGTCTACTGTGTTTCCCTCCAATGATCAGGCCATATAAACAGATCGCAGTATAGTCCTTTACAAATTTACAAATGTGAATTTGTAAATGAAATTTAAGTAGGAAAAATTCTACCTTCGGATTCCTAAATCCTTTGGGACTCTTTTGAACAAAACTACACATGAATAAGAATTTCAATGACTGCTCCCACAGGAAGTTCTGTGAAACAAAAAATGTTTTATGAATGAAAAAAAAATCAGCATTTTTATCCACTTTCATCTCTAACACATTTGTATTATTTTATCATTACTCTTTACAGGGAATATCTTGTATCTTTTTCTCAGCTGGTATTTTATTTTTTTAAACACATTTGATTCGCCCATGATACTATAAAATCCTCAAGCAAAATGTGTCTCCTAATACTGCACAGCCTCATAGAAGCTCTAACATAGCACTCAAGAGTTCACTGCTTTACACAGAAATTATGCGGTCAGTGTTTGCTGAGAATGACTTACAGGAGTTTTCAGAATTCTAATGGGAACATTGCTCATTCCCAAACTCTAATATGTAGATTATGTTTCCTCTGTTCTGTTGTTTGCATGAGACCCCACAATATTGACAGGGGGCTTTTGTTCTTCTTACCCTGGTTAATGCAAAAGACAGGGAGAAATGGGGGCACCCAGGCTTGACACCTGGGAATGAGCTAGATAGGCACACAGAGGTCCCCTGATGTTCCTGGCTCCCTACATTAGCACCCCTTCCTATTCTGAGTAATCACCTCTGTCATGAGGTCTTTCCAAAGTCCTGTTATCCAGCAGTGAAGCTGATTGATGTGTTCTATAAAGTAACCTTTTTTTCTTCATTACCTTTGTCAGACTGTCTTTGCCAGTCATCATGAGGGAGCAACTTAGGTTTGTCTATCTTAGTTTTATTCAACTTTCTAATTCAGTTATTTATATTTTAATCCCTATCTACTTCTCTCGCTCAATTTACAAAGGTATTTTTCTGAGAAATTTATCATTATGCATTTCAACAATGCTTCTATTTTACATATTTAAAAAACTACAACATTCAATAGATGCTCACTGAGAAAGCTCTTTTCCTTTAGTTCTTTAGACTGAAGCCTTTTATCTCTATACTCAATTTTTAAAAAAAAATCTGGTCATAAAACATTAAGAATGCTCTTAATTAAGCTCTTTACATGAACTTAAGTTTTAATGAAGCTTATGGTTATAATGTGAACTCACTCTAAAGGACTTCTCTAATAGAAAGTAGAAAAAGAGGATTCTACAGCAACTGTGCAAAACTTATTGCCTGAAACTGAGGTACTGACAAGTTGATGAACCGTTGAAATGCCAGTCTCTGAATGTTTTGGGAGCAAAATCAAGACTTCATGTTACCTCTTGCTCTGTGTTCAGAACATCTGCTCATGATCACTTATGCGTACGTCTATCTGCTTAGGTACACCCACAATTCAAATATTAGCCATTTATTAATACCATATCTGATCACTGGTGAACTTATGCAGTAAGGCACAGGCTGGATGAAAAAAGGAAATAGTCCCGAATTGAAATCTGAAGACCTGAAACCTCTGTATTATTACACACACACACACACACACACACACACACCCTCTAATTTTATGTAATAGGGTCTCAGTTTACCCAACTATAAAAATAAATCTTATTTCTAAAGGCCTAGCCCTAGAATTATATAATTAAGAATAAATTCTACACACTCAATGACAGTAGTTGAATATTCCACTATATAGCCATACATCCAGCTAAGTGGTCACAGAAGTGGAAATTCCATTTGTGGAAATGGAATTGTGTAGGGCCAGGCAGTGGTCTACCCTGTTCACTGTACTTATTACCATATGCAAAGACCCAGGTTCAAGCCCCCAGTTCTTACCTGCAGGGGGGAAGTTTTACAAGCAGTGGAACAGTGTTGTTCTTTCTCTCTCTGCTCCTCTCTCTCCCTCTCTATCAGTAAAGAAAAAAAGGTGGTGGGATGAGCGGTGACTGCTGCTGGGATTGGTGGATTGCCATGCAGGCACCGAGCCCCAGAAATAACTCTGGTGGCACAATAAAGTAAATAGTAAAAAAATAAAATTAAATGTCTATGTCTAAAATAGTACTTTTTGGAGAAAAGAAAAAGACCATAGCAAAAAAGAATGATTGGGCCTGGGGAGACAGCATAATGGTTATGCAAAGAGACTTTCATGTCTGAGGCTCCAAGGTTTCAGCTTCAGTCCCCAGCACCACCATAATAAGCCAGAGCTGAGCAGTGCTCTGGTCTTTCTCTCTGCATTTCTCTCATTAAAATAAACAAATAAAATATATTTAATTTTTTAATTATTTATTTTCCCTTTTGTTGCCCTTGTTTTTTATTGTTGTAGTTATTATTGTTGTTGTTATTGATGTTGCTGTTGTTAGATAGGACAGAGAGAAATGGAGAGAGGAGGGGAAGACAGAGACACCTGCAGACCTGCTTCACCGCCTGTGAAGCGATTCCCCTGCAGGTGGGGAGCTGGGGGCTTGAACTGGGATACTTACGTCTGATCCTTGTGCTTTGCACCACGTGCACTTAACCCTCTGCACTACCACCCCACTCCCTAAAATATGTATTTTTAAATAGAATGATATGGATCAGAATTTTTGCTCTATTATACCTTACATATCTACCAAATTGAAATTTCTGTTCACATCTTTAGATATTAGTGAGGAGAAAAATTATTATATCAAATTATGACATTTATTTATTGATGGAAGGAAATTCACTCTTCCCTCACAATATATTAAAAAGTTCAGATGGGAAAAAGTTAAGCAACACATTAAGTGTTTGGAGTTTTCATTCTATTTTCATACAAGTTATGATCAGTTACATGGGTGAGTTTTGAAGAGCCAGGTACAAATAACATAAATATATGAGTTATCTTAGTTTCTTGTAAACATTACCAAACAAAAATGGTCTCAGGACCAAGAGAACACATTATAAATAGAAAATAACAAAACTTCTTTGTTGGTGATTAAAGGACTAGGGGTTTTAAAAAACAAGAAGCAATATTCAAGGTAAAAAGTGCTTTCATGTTACCGGTTATCATATCCGAAGGCACTGGATGGAGCTAAAGGACAAAGAGATAAGGG
Source organism: Erinaceus europaeus (assembly GCF_950295315.1). Classification (NCBI taxonomy): domain Eukaryota; kingdom Metazoa; phylum Chordata; class Mammalia; order Eulipotyphla; family Erinaceidae; genus Erinaceus; species Erinaceus europaeus. The sequence continues at coordinate 54,222,185 of NC_080169.1, read as the reverse complement.
TAATATTGCTAGTTACTAACAAATGGCAGATAAAAGAGCTCTTCTGGGTTCTGATTAAGTGACAGCATTCTATACATTCTTTTAACTTGAGAAAGTCAGACCCAGAACATCAACTAAGTTACATGTGAAGTACCACTAAATAAGCGTATCTGCATGCTTTCACATTCCAGAAAGACAAGACCCCCTCCCTTTCACTGAACAGAAAACATGTTTTCTGTGCTCACAGCAATAACGTGCCTTTGCTTCAGCTTCCATAAAAAAAAAAAAAAAGCATAAATGTATATGCTGAAAGCACAGAGAAGTTTTGTGCTGTGGGATGTGGTGGCTGGGAGCCAATGTTTACAATCCCCTGGGTGGGAAAGGCAGGGTGAAAGGCTCAGGACAGCAGGCTTTAAAAGCCTTTGCTGTTGCCGCCAGTGACCTTCGCCTCTGTTTTCAAAGCAGCTCTCAGGTTAACCCCTTGGATTCTGTGTGCACTGGGGCTGCACAAAGGAAATACCTTTCTTTGAAGGACACCTCTCTCATGCACATCAGTTTCTGATTTCAGTTGCAGTGGCTCAGAAACACTGAATTAAGACGCATGTATTCAATCTGCTATCAGACCCACGGGCATGTCAGGGGTATTGGATCTGGATTTTGGTGTGTGCTGTGTTCTACAGAGTGAAAGTTTCCAGCTTCAGGCAATAGACTCAAGCTTACAAACCAGGGGATTGTGAAACATGAGCATATTTAGTCTCCAGGGGAGGAGGAAGCATCCAATTTATGCAGAAATGCTCTTTTCCCAGCTAGCCAATGAGAGGCTCAGCTCTGAAAGTGGGGCTTCCTATAGGGATCTCCGGACTAGAAGAATGGTGCTTAAAATTAAAGACAGGCTAAATTGCTAACAGCCCAACTTAAGAAAGTAGCCGGAAAGAAAAAGGCAACTGTAGAAATGAAATGGGAGTTTTCCAGCTCTTAAGTAAAAACTGACCACATCCAGCTTATTATCACTGTTATTATTGTTTTGTGTTAATAATCTCTTATTCCTAATGCTAGGAACTAATAGCCCCATTAAAAATTTACCACACATGTAGATGCATTATTGTAATTTTTACTAAATTACTTATAATACATTATTCAACATTAATACTAATTAAGGCTTCAAAGCGTTTTTATTATTATTATTATTATTTTTAGAAAACCTGTCTGATATCTGAGACTCAAATGTTTTGTCCTATGCGGAGTTTTGTGAATTTAAAATGTATGGAATCTATGCATTGATCATCATTACTAGTGTCAACCCTTTACTGATGGCACACCATATTGAATGCCAGGGGTGTTGAAAACATGTGTCTGACCTTCATGAGGGTTGTGGCTTCTGGAAATAAAAATGAAAAAACAACATACCCCAGAAAATGTTAACTGATACATGCCAGAGTCACTAAAATAAACCCTATAAAAAGCATTCAACTAAATATGAGACAGTGAACAGAGAGGATTTTCTCCCACATTTGGAGATGAAGCTTTGGTCTTTCCACCAGGCAGTTGCCTATAATACCAAAACATAATTCTTTAGTTAGAAGACATCTCCCCAAAATGACAGTATTTAAGAATATCATTTTCCAGTTTTTTTTCAAGTAGTATTTAGTCTTAACAGTGCTTCTGAAAATAGTTTATTAAAATTTAAGCTCCTCCTGAAGAAGGAATTAGGTTAAGTGAGATAAGTCAGAAAGACAAGGATGAATATGGAATGATCTCACTCACAGACAGAAGTTGAAAAATAAGAACAGAAAGGAAAGCACAAAGCAGAACTCAGACTGGAATTGGGTGTATTGCACCAAAGTAAGACTCTGGGGGTGGAGGGGAGGGTTCAGGTCCTGGATGGCAGAGGAGGACCTAAAGGGGGTTGAATTACTATGTAGAAAACAGAGAAATGTTACACATGTACAAACTACTGTATTTTACTGTAGACCATTAATCCCCCAATGAAGGGGAAAAAAATTAAACTCCTGAAATAACATCTAAGAGTAACTGAAACCACTGTCCCAACATAATTATAAACCAAAAACCTGTCTCTTGCTTTTTATTATAGGAGCCAATGGTAATTAAGTAAATACATTTAATCTCTAATGCAGACAGTAACAAGAAATAAAGTTTAAGAAACTAAACAAACAGCAACAACAACCAGTTTCAAAACACACAATACAATAGGAACAGCCTAGATTTATTGTGAGTTTGCTATGTCTGGCACTACCCTAAGGACTTTTATATATTTTATGTTGTTTCAACTCTGCAATAACTTGTAAAGTACGCACTACATATTTTCCTATGCCATAGATAAGAAACTATATTGAAAACATGTTAATGATGACAAAAAGTCCCATAGGTAACCATTTGGAAACAGTGCAGCCCAGGTCTGACTCAAGTCTGCAAATGTAACCACTGTACTATACATACAGACTTTATTACTTCAAAAGAAGCCTCTTGGCAAATCTACTTCATGGTGTTAATGACTCAGTATGCATTAAAATTATTACTTTGGGGGACTCCTAGGCTTATCAACCCATCTAGAGGGGATGCTGCTAGTTGGAGATTGTTCATCATATTAGTAAATTTAAACTGTAACACGACTTTTAATGAGCTCATTAAACTATAATATTTTGTTTCTGCAACAGATTTACTAGTATTTATATATTCAAATGCTAAATGGAATATAAAAATAGGAATAGGGATTAATTGTATCACAGATTTTCATATTTTACAAATGCACTGGGAATACTTTATTTACAGGTTGCAAGATTTCATCATTCCCAGTCCAGATCTCCCATGTCTATCCTCAGTTTTAAAGACATTGTTTCTTGTTTATCTCTGTAATTGCATCTTGCCTTTGAAAAACTTATTGTAAAATCAAAGAAAATAATTGTTGCCATTTTTCATATAGTAAAGATGTATCCCTTAAAAACAATTTTTCAGCTTAGCCAACTGCTTAGATTTGATTTCTGAAGCAGCTTTTAAATAGCTACGGTCATAATAGCTATCCATGAATTTTAATTAATGAAACAGAATTATTAGAAACAACCAGTTGGGACTGAGCTTCTCCACACACAGCATAAAGTTAAAACTGTACAAATGAAGCCAAAATATGCACAGCTAAAAGGAATGTTACAGGGGGCCCTCTCTTAGTGAACAAAGCAAGCTCAGTTTGGCTCTTTTTCTCTTGCGCTACCACATCCGCACATCGTTAGTTGGAAAATTCCTGATATATGCTGTAATTTTTTTTGTGCTCCCCCCACCCCCCATTTACACTTGGGGCTTTAATGTCTAGATGCCATTTTCCCCCTTATCTGTCCTTGCTTGGTGCTCTGCCAGCTATGGTCAACAATAAATACAGCCAAAGAAAAAATACAGTACACTCCCTGGCAACTGGTACAGCCTCGCAGGAAATACCAAATAAAAACTTGATTATGTATTGTTTAACCATTTTGTTTGCCTGTAGGCCACCCCATCGTCGGTGTAATTCAGACAAGCATGCTTCATCTGGACGGTCTGAGCGCTGCACCATTGTTCTCAGAGTCTGTCACGCACAATCACTGGCTTCAGCCTGTGGCCCTCTAAATGAAAGGAGCAGATTTGTGGCAGCCTTCCAACCAGCATTCCTTTTAATTAGTCAACTTGTGGCCCAATGTTATAATAGATAAGTAACCTCTTAATATTCATGTAATTAATTAATTTTTTTCCTCATTCAGTTATAAGCCTTCACATTGGTGGTGGTGGGAGCAAGTTTTCCTTAGGTGGGTCTGGGTTTATGAAATAAGTGTGCTATTATTTATAAAGACACTGGAGACTATGCTTCAATGATTCTTTGAGAGGGCAGTTCCAGAAGTTGCAGTGTGTCTGTATTTTTATTTTTAGGATATTATTTTTGCATTCAAAGTACAAACTGAAATACTTTATCTGTATATTTGACAAGCGGAAGAAAAAAGTCTTTACAAATTTCATTTGTACTGGAAAATTTCCCATCCATTTTAGCTGATAAACTAGCTAGCCCTGGGAAGATGAGAAGATATTTAAGAGTCCTTGCAAAGCAAGGGTGACATGGAAAAGTGGCTAGCAGTTCTCAAAGTACTAGGGAGTTTGTCCGCTGTAGATCTTGATGAAGTCAATAATTAAACTACTGATGTTAACTTAGCACATGTTGAACCTTTAAGAAAGTAAGTCACTTCCGGGAGTCGGGCTATAGCGCAGCGGGTTAAGCGCAGGTGGCACAAAGCACAAGGATCAGCATAAGGATCCCGGTTCGAACCCCAGCTCCCCACCTGCAGGGGAGTCGCTTCACAGGCGGTGAAGCGGTTCTGCAGGTGTCTATCTTTCTCTCCTCCTCTCTGTCTTCCCCTCCTCTCTCCATTTCTCTCTGTCCTATCCAACAACAACAATAATAACTACAACAATAAAACAACAAGGGCAACAAAAGGGAATAAATAAAATAAATATATAAAAAAAAGATTAAAAAAAAGAAAAGAAAATAAGTCACTTCCTATAAATAGTAACACACTGGCTTTCTTTTTGGTCATCATTGGGACTTTACTGCTCTATGCTGACTTTTTCAGGTAGAGGTAGGTAGGTAGGTAGGTAGGCAGATAGATAAGATAAGCAGACAAACAGACACACACCATGGCACAGAAGCTTCTTCCAATGTGTTGGGGGTCAGACTCTAACCTGGGCTATGTGCAAGACAAAGCAGTGGGTTATTTTGTACAGCCAAGAATGGCTTTTTAAATTCACTATTTAAGTTCTTTCAGGTATTAAGTTTCTCAACTAAGCCAAATTCTCCAAATAACACTGGCAAAATTTTCATTTGTTAGAAAAAATTGACAAAAACAAACAAACAAACAAAAAACCCAAAACAAGGCTAGTGAATTGCATCATCTATACTATCCTGACATACTTTTAGTATCACTTTCTCTTGTTCAGGAACCACTTACAGCCATTTATGCATTCATGCATACATTAATACACCTACTGTGTGATAAGTGCTAGATTCTATTACTAAAGATGATATGGAAATTGCTGGAGGTATGGGAGCTGCTCCTAAAAGTTCACAGTTGAGGCAGACACGTAATTAATACTTGCGTAAACTCAGTGCCAGATAGAGGTATATAATTTAAGAGTCTGTGTTCAAATTCCTGCTCCTCTTTCATGAGTTGGGTAATCATCTTAGCCTCTCCATATATTTGTTCCCTCACCTGAAAAATAGGTTGGGATCACTGTACATACTTCATAGGACAATGGGAAAATCACATGATTTAAAAGTCCATATAGAACTTTGTAGTGTCTGGCTAAATTTCAGCTATCAGCAAACGTGAGCAGATAGAACACCTCTACAGAGGTAGGGCAAGGTTGCGGATAGGGATATATAGTACTATAGACTTCAGAGAGGAGGTGTGAAACCATTAACTGCAGAGAAAAAGCTTAAGCAGAAAGCTGAGGAGCATGAAACTGCATAAACAAGATCACAACGAACTTCAAATACCAGATAAGGACATCTAGACTATCTTAAGGGGATGGTGAGGCACTAGAATGCTTTTTGCAGTGGGTATACACCATGTTTACCTTTTCGAATAAATATTCTGGTAACTGTGGAGAGTAAAATTGGATATGATCCTGGAGCCTAGTATTTTTTTCTACTGCAACGCTGTAAGGATCCAGGAGCAACGCTGCAGTGTCTCCTCTGCAAGCATATTCTTCTCTCTCTCTCTCTCTCTCTCTCCCTTTCCCTCTCCCTCTCTCATAGTTTATTTAAAAATGGAGGTGGAGAAATAGCTCATTTGGAACGTGTGTTGCTTTGCCATGCGCAAGACCCAGGTGGCAAAATAAATATATAAATACTAAAAATCCAGGGGCACAGGGATATAACCATAGCAGTGAAGAAAGGAGAAGCTGGAAAAATAAATTTTAATGAGTCAGATAAAGCAGAAGGGGACACTGAAAAAAATCTAAGCTGATGATTTAGCTATCAACATGCATAGGGAACAGAAAAGGAATGACAGGTAGCCTTGCTATTAGTACTGTGTCCAGTTGAAGAGGTAGGTCTGGGACTCCAAAGGGTGGATCAAATTGTAGAAACCAATTAGGGATCATTCTTAGGAAGATGAGTAGGTAGACTGGTGAGGGAGAGAGCACACACAGATAAGAACCTATGGAGAAGACAAAGGAAGGTATTTAGCAGAGGACTCAAGACAGATAGGAGAAAATGCAGGAAAGTATAATGTTGCAGAAGTCAAGGTGGCTATTCACAAATAAGAGAGAGAAGTAGGTATGTGCCAGGAGATGTTGTCCAAGCTGAGGGCTTTACAACATAATGGGAGCAGAAGGCTGCTTGTGTGAAACTGAAGGGCTAATGGCATCCATCAAAGTGAAGGCCATGCCAAGCACTGCCCTCTGCACAGTTCCTCTCCCTCCATTTGAGAGTAAATATCACCAGGTAAAAGTGTAAAGGGGAATCAACTGTATTTAAAACAGTAAGCACTCTTGAAACATATATAATGATATGAACCACTGTAATGGAGAGGGGATGGTCAGGGATATATGTCATTGTTAGAGAGCTCATGCTCTGATTGTATGAGGCCCTGGGATTGACTTTCAACACCTGAAAAAAAAAAAAGAAACAGCTTACTAACTTCTACCATTAAATAAAAAGACCATCTGGCCACAGTGCTCAGGCTTTTCCTATAGCTGAATAGATAGAACATACTCACTTTTAGTCACTAATAATCCCTCCTGGACATTATTTAACAAGGACAGCCTAAACTCTTTTTTTCATACTGTATGATAATTAATGATACTGCTATCCATTACACAAGCGTTTGCAATTCCCAGGTAGGCAAAACCACATTTTTTTTCTTTTAAGATCCCCCCCCCCCCCCGTTATTGTTGAGGCTCAGTGCTGCACTATGAATCTACTGTGCCCAGCAACCATTTTGTTCCCCTCCTTTTTTTTCTTTTTAATTTGATAGGACCAAGAGGAACTGAGAGTGGTGGGAGAGACAGAGAGTAAGAAAGACAACTGCAGACCTGGTTCACCACTTGAGAAGCTTCTCTCCTGCAGGTGGGGAGAAGGGGCTCAAACTTGGGCCCTACACATGGTAATGTGTACATTCAAATAGATGTGCTGCTGCTAGGCCCCCAAGATTTTATTTGTTGATGAGATAAAGAAGAGAAAGAGAACCAGACATCACTCTGGTACCTGCACTGCTGAGGACTGAACCTGAGACCTCATGTCTGAGAACACAGTGCTTCATCCAGTGTACCACCTCCATGACAACACAAAAATAAATCTCAAATGACTCCCCTTAGTTACAGTATCATTTACAGGTGAGTAATTAAAGCACAAAATAAGCATTCTCAGTTCTTTGAATAGAAATATTGCATTTTAATGGCACGAATGTCATGGCTGCTGGAGGTGACTCAGTAGTAGAGCATAAGCTTTCTATGTGTGAGGCCCTGGATTTAGTTCTGAAATGGTATGGAATGGTCAAATTGTGCTTTGGTCTCTCTGTCTCTCTCAAAAGGGAGAAAGAAAGAAATACGTGGCGGTGTGGGCATGAAAATAATTCATATTTTGATATCTCATTTAACTGGGCAGATTACACTAGAACCAGCAAGTCAGTTCAAAGGGGGGGCTTGCCTTTAATGTGATCCAGGTTCGAGTCCTGCCCCTAGTGCACTGGGAGAAAGTTTAGTGTGTTTTTCTCTCTATCTGAAACCAATTGGTCTACAGTGGCGAGTCACTGGTGATGGAACAGAAACAAAAATAAGAGTATAGGTCTAAATAAGAGCATCAGGAAAGAAGAGCAAAACTTTAATGGCCATATTGCTGTTCAGGGGGCTCAGCCCTCTTCTCCTGTTCTTTTACACTCCTATCACTTTACCTGCTTCTCCTCCTTTTACTTCCACTAGTAATGCTTACTCTGAATCTTGTGATTTCATGTTTTTACTTTAAAAAGGTTAATTTAACACATAAAGATAACTAAGCTGTCCTGGCAAAATAGCTCACTAGGCTAGTGCATTGCTTTGCTATGTGTGCAATCTGGCCACCACTGCTTTGAAGAGAGCAAATGTGCCGCAGTCTCTTTCTCCCTCTCTCTGTTTCTAACACTCCCTCCCCAAAAACACCACAAATAAAAAAGCGAAAACAACTAAATCATATAATATTTAAAATTTTATATATAGTTAACTTTTTTATCCCATCACTTCTGTTTATTTTTTTTAACTTTTTTATTTATAAAAAGGAAACATTGACTAAACCATAGGATAAGAGGGGTACAACTTCACATAATTCCCACCACCAGACCTCTGTATTCCATCCCCTCCCCTGACAGCTTTCCTATTCTTTATCTCTCTGGGAGTATGGACCCAAGATCATTGTGGGATGCAGAAGCTGGAAATTCTGGCTTCTGTAATTGCTTCCCCGATGAACATGGGCATTGATAGGTTGATCCATATTCCCAGCCTGTCTCTCTCTTTCCCTAGTGGGGCGGGGCTCTGGGGAAGCAGAGCTCCAGGACACATTGGTGGGGCTGTCTGTACAGGGAAGTATGGCCAGCATATAATTTATGCCTTTTATCTTTTAAAATTTTTTCCCCCCACTGAATAGTGTTTCTTGGTCATTCATGTTATTACCTATAGTTAAGAGTTCATTCATTTTCATGTCTACTACCATCAGGCTGTGCCGTGGAGAAGAGAGAGGAGATCCGGTGGGAAGAGGGAACACAAATCTTTATTCGCACAGGCACCTCAGAATTGGGTGAGAGCACAGTGGTTTGGGCCACGAGGAGGTAGCAAAAATGGCTGCCTCCCGGACCACCCTCCCTTGCGTCTAATCACCAATGTGAAAAACGGGCAAGAGAGATGAGGGGCGAAGAAGAAAGGCTTTATAGGGCAACAACCAGGAGTGACGTGTCGGGACAGGATTGGTTGAAAAAGGCACTGCGAGAATATCGCGGGAAGTGGCAAAGCCTGAGGGGACAGCTTGGCAGATGTGATTGCATCTGCATAATTCCCCAGCACACTACTATATAATTCTATTATATTCAACCACTTTATCTATTAACATATGAGCCATTTCAGTTATCATTCACAATGCTGCTATGAAAAGTCCTGAAGAATCTATCAAATCGCTGGGGTTTACAGTTAACAATATTTATATACTTTCCCCATATTTGTCAGCTACTCTCTTCCCTGATACAGCTTTCTAGTCCTTTTACCAACTATGACACCATCTCCTTGGGTCTACTTGCATGTGAGCTGTCAGACTCAGGCAAAAACTAGTAAAGTCATGGGCCCCTTAGAATATACCTAACATAGACCTACTAGCCTTTTCCAAAACAGAGACTCCAAATCTTCCACTTGCAATATTCTTAACTTTAGGTTCATGATTAATCAACAATTTGTTCTGCTTTATATCCTTTTCTTTAATATTTATTTATTCCCTTTTGTTGACCTTGTTGTTTTATTGCAGTAGTTATTATTATTGTTATTGATGTCGTTGTTGTTGGATAAAACAGAGTAATGGAGAGAGGAGGAGAAGACAGAAAGGGGGAGAGAAAGATACAGACACCTGCAGACCTGCTTCACCGCTTGTGAAGTGACTCCTCTGCAGGTGGAGAGCCAGGGGCTCGAACTGGGATCCTTATGCCGGTCCTTGAGCTTTGCAGCACGGTTCTGCTTCATATCTTATGTCTTTTTCAGCCACCAGGTTCCAGATGCTACTACCATGATGCCAACTGGACTTCTCTGGACAGACGACCCCACCAATGTGTCCTCAAGCCCTGCCTCCCCAGAGCCCTGCCCCACTAGGGAAAGAGAGAGGCAGGCTGGGAGTATGGATCTACCTGTCAACGTTCATGTTCAGTGACGAAGCAATTACAGAAGCCAGACCTTCCACCTTCTGTACCCTATAATGATCTTGGGTCCATACTCCCAGAGGGATAAAGATTAGGAAAGCTTTCAGGGGTGGTGATGGGATAAGGTGTTCTGGTGGGGGGAACTGTGTGGAATTGTACTGCTCTTATCCTATGGTCTTGTCAATGTTTCCATTTTATAAATAAAAAGTAAATAAATAAAAAAGTCCTGACAGTGACTTTTGGAGCACAAGCATATAGAATTTTCTAAGCTATGTAAATTGGTCAGGAATTATTTTCCAAAGTAATGTATCATTCTATGTTCTTAGGTGTTTCTTCAAAAAGCACAGAGTTGGTATGATATAAATACATTTCTTAAATCTAGATTTGTTGGTATGCATGAGACCCCTTCTGTTTCATTTGGTTTAAATCCCCCCTGCTTAACACTATTCTATTTACATAACCACTTCATTCTATTTACATAACCGCTGTTAACAAGCACCTCCCTCCAGGGCATTGGTTCAATCCCCAGTTTCATGATATGTTTTTGCTCCACCCCCCTCCTTGTCACACCCTGTTCCCTTCTTTATCACACTCTGATTTTCACCAGTCACTTTTCTCTCCACCCTCTCTATGTCACATCCTGTTTCCACCCTACTTGGGAAGTATATATAAAGACAGCATTGTGAGTTTTAGAGTACTGTACTTTGAGTTTAACTTAGCTCGTCTTAGATTGTGCTGTGTCCTGCATGAATAAAGAGATACTGCCTACAGCTCAACCATGAGTCCCTGGTCATCTGTTACCCGCCCGTGAAGCCAGCCCATTGACAACAACTTAGCCCGGTGAAAACAACATAGCCCGCGCAAAACAACATAGATTAATTTTTATTATTTTTTTAAAATCTTTATTTATTTATTGGATAGAGACAGCTAGAAAGTGACAGGTGAAGGGGATGATAGAGAGGGAGAGAGACACCTGCTGTTGTTTTAATTCGGGGCTTCAGCAGGCCAGGCTAGCTTCACGGGCGGGTAACAGAGACGACCAGAGACATACGGCTGGGCCAGGAAGCTGTATTTCTTTATTCAGGAAAAACGATTCATAAACTAACCCAAACTAATCACCAAACAGAACTCTCCTGCCTCCTTCCCCCGCGGCGGCGCCAAGAACTCTCGAACTCTGGGACTCTGGAACTCTCTCGGGGTTCCTTGGGGCGGGGACAAGCGGGCCGGAAAACTAGCAGGACTGAACCACTTTTCTTGGCAGGGGGAGAGCTAGAACAAACCAATGTAAAGCATACAACAACCTGCAATACTGCTTCACTACTTGCAAATCTTTCCCTCTGCAGGCAGGGACCGGGGGCTTGAACCTGGTTCCTTGCACATTATAACATGTGCCCAAACAGGTATGCCACTATCCACTATCCACTATTCTGTCTTGTAACTGGTGAGTATTATATACTTGCATTTACTATGATTAACATTTTTGGGGTCATATTTACCAATTTATGTACTCACTCACCATTGAATCTTGTACCTTAGACCTTCCTTTTTAGAATTGTTTTCCTTTTTTAGGAAGTTATCTCCTTCAGAAGTTCCTTGAGTGGAAGACTGGAAGCAAACTCTCTTGATTTTTCTCTACCTGAAAATGTCTTTATCTTACAGTATATTCTGTGCTTGGATTTTTTTTTTTTAATGTTTAATTTAGTTAATTTACTTTGGAAAGAGACAGAAATTGAGATGGGGAGAGGGAAAAAGAGAGAGTAGGCGGGAGGCCCGCAGCACCACTTCACTAGTCATGAAGCTTCCCCCTACAAGTGAATATTGTAATATGTGAGCTCAACCAGGTACTCCACTAGTCCTAGAAATATATATATACATATATACACATTGCTCAGAATAAAATGTCTGGAATACTAGTGGACTTCCCACTACAATGTCCTATAGTTATCCAGAGAAAATGAAGATAACAAGCAGTCACCCTGCAATCAAATGTCTCCTTGGTTTAGTGTCTGGGCCAATGATTCTTGGTATGGTTAGAAAACACAAGCCACCGTGTCTGGTCTGAAGGAGCTTTGAGTCGTATGAAACAAAACAAACAAAACTGCAGTCACATGAAACCTAAGTAGAGAGTGAAAGGCTTCATGTAAAGGCTGATTGCGTGGCTTAAGTATGGTGAGAGTCCAGGACAGGAAATATCTAAAGAAAGCTGGATCGCAGTCAGGTCCTGTTGCAGAAGCTTCTGAATTACATTTCCACACAACATTGCTATGTGGCCAAACCACACCTTTATCTGAATCTAAGAAAAGCCAGAATACATTTTCTTCAAAGATGGTATTATGGTTTAATCTGAATCCTGAATTGGGCACTAGGCAGATAACAGCAATCTTAAGACAAACATTCTTTGAAAACTAAAGTGAAGAGTAGGTGATTGTAAAAATGCCACACATAAATTGCCTGAATGGGTGACTGACTATGCCACTGAGTTATTAGCTTAGGGAACCAACTTCTTTTGTGAATGGGTATGTGTACGGTGTGTGTTGGGGGGTGGTGGTGCATTCTTGTATGGCTTTATAAAACAAAACAAGACAGTGCAGGTTATTCAAGGGTAGGGCTGAAAGCCTCAGGAAATTCTTTAATTTTTTAAGGTTAATAGCCAGCAGAGTTCTTATGTGACACATCTTAAGCAGACTATGGGAAAGAAGTGTATGTTATTGTGACATTAATTCTTAATCCATGGTACAATGAGTTACTTATTGACTGGGGGACGAATCTAACCTATTTGAGAAATGAAACTTCCTGCATCCTTACTGAGTACCTAACTCCAAGAGAAAGTGATAATTGAAATTAAAAAATGGTTTAGTTTATTAAAAAAAGGGCCCATTCTGAGTATAGTAAGTGAAAATTTTTTCTTTCATAATATAGAAATTTTTATATTTCAGTCAAGTACCTTTCTCTCTACAGAGATTAATACAGAGCATTCCTCCTTGAAAAATTATTTATTTTCTTCCTAGAGTCTGTCAAATAAGTGGTAAAGAAGAAAAATACAATCATGAAGGTTTATGCTGTAGAGATAAAACGGTGTTTCTTTCTTTTTTATTTTTAAATGGTGTTTCTTTCCCTACCCTCAACTACTTGTCCAACAGATGTAAGTAAGCAGGGAATAAAAACTGAAGAAGCAAAGTACCCAGACAGAAATAGTCTCTAAAAGCTAGGACAGTTTATGTCATCTGTGTAATTTACATACTGTGACATGCTCAGCCATTCTATGTCCCTTGTCAGAATTTGATTCCCTGCATTCAAATAACAGATATGTATATACACTGAGAAAGAAATATACTAATTTATTTCTCCCCCATTCCCAAAATTAACAACTGAATACTAATAATGGAAGGAAGATTTCTTAAGCATACTTATTTCAGAATACTGCATACATTCTTCTTTTTGAGAATGCAAATAACAAAGAAAACCAGCGATGGGGCCGGGTGCGTGGCGCAACTGGTTGAGTGCACCATGTACAGTGCTCAAAGATTCAGGCTCAGCTGGTCTCCACCTGCAGCAGGGGAAGCTTCATGAATGGTGAAGCAGGGCTGCAGGTGCCTCCCTGTCTCTCTTCCTCTCTGTCCCCCCCTTCCTCTCAACTTCTGGCTGTCTCTATCCAATAAATAGAATAAAACTTAAAAAAAAAAAAAAAGAAACCAGGGATACAGCTCAAAGTGATTACCATATATATGAAGCTCTGGGTTTGAAACCTGACATGCTCTCCCACCCCCAGAAAAAAAGAAAAAGTCATAGGAGAGAATGCCTTCTACTAAGATGATAGCAACTTAAATGCTATTGTTACGAATGTTCTGCAGGCAATTGGCTAACACTGCAGGAAAATGATTTACTTAGCTATACCCATTTCTGAACCTGTCTCTATGCTCAGGTGCAAAAACATAACTACTATTGTCATGTAATTCAATTTTAAAAGGTTGTTTGAAGCACTTACTCCTTTCATATGACTAATGCAATCGTTATAACAATTGTGTAAGATAGCCTATTTTCTCTAATTTTAGCAAATATGATCAAAATGTATAGAGGCTGAAGAATCTAATATCAATCACACAGTTTGCTTAGTATCTAGCTAAGTTTCAAGTTAAAAGATCTCATTTGGAGTCTGTTCCCTGAATCATATACTGTGCTTACTTTGTCTTGATGAAACAATATTTTTTTGGGAAAAATATCTGTCTACAGTTTGAAAAATGGTAGGAGACCAACAGGAATATTCCAGGAACATGTGAATACTTTAAGTCTTCACATACAATGTTGCCAAGAAGGAAGAGAGAAACTAGGGAAGAATTCTGAACAGATCAATGGAGCCACTGTTAAGAAAAGAAAGGACTTATTCTCTTGGGAGGGTGTGAACTATTTATTCACAATTACCTGATGAGATATAGAGAACACACACACACACACACACACACACGCACACACACACACACACACACACACACACACAGTTAACAAGCACAACAGTAGATCACCAGACATACTCATTTTGATTATCTTAAACTCTTCCAACTAACCATCTGACCTCTACAAGTTAACAGTGTACTTTTAAGAGATAATAGCTGTTGGTATGCTTCTAGTTCTGCTTCTGGGATATAGTTCTGCTACTGTTATATTGCTTGACATTGTGGTCTATTTACATGATCTTTCTGTGATATTGGTTTGGTCTCACCCCCCCACCTCTGGGAGATTTGGTTTAAGCCCTTGCTAGTTTCGTGCTTCTCCCTTCTCCCCCACCCCCCACGTACTTCCTGAGTTCCTGACTCTGCTGCCTGCTGAAAAAGATGAGGAGCACATGGTGTGGTGATTAGGTTGTTTGCCCCGCTCGTGAATAAAGATTAAACTGCGTTCTCCAGCTCAGCCATGTTGTTTCTGGTCATCTGTTACCTGCCCGTGAAGCCAGCCCGGAGAAACAACAAATAGCTACTATTAAGTGTGTGTTGAGACTTTAGGAGACATGGTGGTGACTGTCAATAATAATAATAAAAAAAAAAATCTCAAATCTGGGGCCAGACTGTTGCGCACATGGTTGAACACATTACCAAGTCCAACGTCCTGGGTTGAAGACCCAGTTCCTCACCTGCAGGGGAAATATGCAGGGTGGAAGCTTCAGCAGTGATGAACAGGGTTCAAGTGTCTTTCTCCTTATCTACCCATCTACTCCCACTCAATTTCTCTCTAGCCTATAGAAGGGGGGGGAGGGCAGGCAGTAGCACACTGGGTTAAAGCACATATATTGTGAAGTGCAAGGATCCTGGTTCGAGCGTCCAGCTCCCCACCTGCAGGCGAGGTTGCTTCGCAGGCGGTGAAGCAGGTCTGCAGGTATCTTTCTCCCCACATCTGTCTTTCCCCTCCTCTCTCAATTTCTCTCTGTCCTACACAACAACAACAAGGGGGGGGGGGAATATGGTTGAGCAGTGAATTTGTGGTGCAGGTTCTGTGCCCCAGCGATAGCCCCTTGAGGTAAAAAAAAAAAAAAAAAAAAAAAGGAGAGAAATCCTTAAACCTATTACATTCTTAATGGGAAATATACCTAAATATTTATCTTCTTTTTAAAGATTCACTTGTTTTATGACAGAGACTAACAAGAAAATAGCTAGCTGGGTCACATGAAATGCTGGGGACTGAACATGGGGCTCATATTCAAGGAATGGGTTCGACCTGCTAAGCTCACCTCCCTATAACATCTTTTTTATTTTATTTTTTCATTTAAGAAAGGAGACATTAACAAAACCACAGGATAAGAGGGGTACAGTTACACACAATTCCCACAACCCGATCTCCATATCCTATCCCCTCCCCTGATAGCTTTCCCGTTCTCTATCCCTCTGGGAGTATGGTCCCAGAGTCGTTGTGGGTTGAAGAAGGTAGAAGGTCTGGCTTCTGTAATTGCTTCCCCGCTGAACATATTTTTCTAAGCCTATTATTCCATAGGAGCAGTGAGGAAGGAAAGTGAAGTTAACTCAAAAAGAGAACAATCTAAGAAGATGGGAATTAAAAAAAAAAAAGAACTCTACCCCTTTGCTTGTTTAGATGTTTTCCTTCAAACCTTATTTAATTTTCTGTCTTTGAAAAGAAATTCACGTTATTGTACTTTCTTTTCTTTTTGTTACTGTACTTTCTAAACAAATGGGAAGCTGAACCAAGAGACTTGAGAAAATAGAGACAACACAAATTTGCTTATAATGAGTATATATTATTTTTAGAATGGACATAAACATCTTGAAAGTAGATCATTATTATCAACTACTATTTAGTTGAGAATAATATATGTGATGCCTGATTTCTTCCCTCAAGGTTTTTATTCTCTATGAAGAGTAAATGATGG